>NW_018406511.1:163635-218122 GCF_002113885.1 Mizuhopecten yessoensis | reverse complement strand
GAGGTCTAGTAGGATATCTGATACAAAGGTCTAGTAGGATATCTGATACAGAGGTCTAGTAGGATATATGATACAGAGGTCTAGTAGGATATCTGATACAAAGGTCTAGTAGGACATCTGATGCAAAGGTCTAGTAGGATATCTGATACAAAGGTCTAGTAGGATATATGATACAGAGGTCTAGAAGGATATCTGATACAAAGGTCTAGTAGGATATCTGATACAAAGGTCTAGAAGGATATCTGATACAGAGGTCTAGTAGGATATATGATACAGAGGTCTAGAATGATATATGATACAGATGTCTATTAGGACATCTGATACAAAGAAGCGATATCAATCTTACTATCTGGTGTCGTATCGTGGTTGGTGTAGGCCTCGTCGTGAGTACTTTTATAATGGGTCGCTCGTCGTGAATCTTAAACGAACAAAAATATCTTTTAGAAAAATAGTGGATCTGTCATTAGTTTCCCTTCATATTAGATTGATGACACAAGTTTTGGATTGTTCATCTTTGCGAGCCTCTGGCGATCAAATATGAAAAATCTAAAACGAGTATCGTCAATCTAATATGAAGGGAATTGAATGACAGATTATTTTCATAATACAATACAAAGTAAACTGTATAATTGTGATATGAAAGGAATATATTGCACTTGGCCTCCTCTGAAACAATGAAAATTGCGTCCGCTTCATAATGACATGACGTCACATTGATTCTTCTTATTCGATTTTGACGTCATTTCCTGAGTGATATAACACACGTTACATAAGCATAATTTATATGATCGCTTTATGACACTGCATAACACGGTATTCATATCATAAAAGCGATTAATAAATTTACAGACGCTCATAATCTAACAAAAGCGGCGTTTTACTCCGTCTAAATACAAAACTGGTACTTACTGGGGAGGGATCCAGCGACAGTCTCCATGTCAATCAATGCTACATCAGAGTAGAACTTCTGAAAGGCTGAAGTAACATAGTATAAAGGGACAACGTTATAATACAAGGAGGTAACTAGGATAGAAAAGTATCATCTAAAAAATGACACACTATAATAAAGGGATGTAATCTGTGTAGAAAATCATCATCTCATGCAATGACAATGTTATAATAAAGGGGGGTAATCGGTGTAGAAAATCATCTTTTAATGTAATGACAACGTTATAATAAAGGGAAGTAATCTGTATAGAAAAATCGCCATCTAATGTAATTACAACGTTATAATAAAGGGGGGTAATCTGTATAGAAAAATCGCCATCTAATGTAATGACAACGTTATAATACAGGGGGGTAATTTGCAGAGAAAAATCGCCATCTTATGTAATGACAACGTCATTATAAAGGGAGGTAATCTGTATAGAGAATAATTATCAAACGCAATGACAATATTAAAATGAAGGGAAATAGTCTGTATAGAAAAATCGCCATCTAATGTAATGACAACGTAATTATAAAGGGAGGTTATCAGTGTGGAAAATCGCCATCTAATGTAATGATAATTTTATAATAAAGGGAGGTAATTTGTATAGAACAATCACCATCTAATGTAATTACAACGTTATAATAAAAGGGGGTAATCTGTATAGAAAAATCGCCATGTAATGTAATTACAACGTTATAATAAAGGGAGGTAATCTGTATAAAAAATCAACATCTAATGTAATGACAACGTTATAATAAAGGGAGGTAATCTGCATAGAAAAATTGCCATCTAATGTAATTACAACGTTATTATAAAGGGGGGTAATCTATGTAGAAAATCATCATCTAATGTAATGACAACGTTATTTTAAAGGGAGGTAATCTGGATAGAAAATCACCATCTTATGTAATGACAACGTTATCATAAAGGGAGGTAATCTGTATAGAAAATCACCTTTTTATGTAATGACAACGTTATAATAAAGGGAGGTAATCTGCATAGAAAAAAATCGCCATCTAATGTAATGACAACGTTATTATAAAGGGGGGTAATCTATGTAGAAAATCATCATCTTATGTAATGACAACGTTATTTTAAAGGGAGGTAATCCGTATAGAAAATCACCATCTTATGTAATGACAACGTTATCATAAAGGGAGGTAATCTGTATAGAAAAATCGCCATCTAATGTAATGACAACGTAATTATAAAGGGAGGTAATCAGTGTGGAAAATCGCCATCTAATGTAATGGCATCTTTATAATAAAGGGAGGTAATCTGTATAGAAAATCATCATCTAATGGAATGACAACGTTGTACGAACGGGAGATAACCTGAATAGGTCATTACGTTTATATTCGCTTCGGCTTATATATAAACAAATAAGATACAAACCATCAGATTCGTGATGATAATGCCAGTCCGTGAGCAGCCTGATGACATCTGTAAGTACCGGACAATAACAGAATACATTCTAAATAGTTTATCAGTGTTTCGTTGACGTCTGCGTTGCAAATCATTTATGATAAATCAAAGCTAAAGTAACATTTACATTTTCTACAATATATATAATGATGGCTTATCCAATGGCAATACTATATATGTTATGATAAGTTTATTTAATTATCATCATTTAAACTTAACAAAAACCTAAGATCAATATAAAAAGACCAGCGCATGTACCGGAGAAGCCGCATCAACACATAACGAACTGATTCTCAGTGTTATCTTTGAGATAGGATATGTTAAAATCATAAAAATAACATGTATATCATGCCTGATTGATTGCTGATATGAACACCATAAAGTTATATCAAAACATCGACCGACCTAGATTGTTGAGAAGTGTCAATTCTCATTTAGCTTTCCACAAGAGTATATATTGGCAGGTGATTCAAAGGACACATTAAATGTTTTGAACATAAGACGTACGATCTCTGTCATCTGTATTGTCGCATCCGGATCCGGATCCGCCGCTGCTGTGACTTCCGGTTCCGTGACTACCTCCTTGGCTATGATGCTGTTTATACCATTCGGCAATGGCCCCAACTATAGAGCGAAATATTTCAATCCTTAGGCATTATATAACTCAATGTTCCAACAGGTGGTTTTCGTCAAATATTGAAAAAGGAACAAAAACAGGTTATAAATTTTCAATACATACACATGATTGGTTATCATTCAAAACGGAGTGACCCTTTGATTAACAAATCCAAATAAATCAAAATATATACAGAACATTGATGCCAAATTAATAACAGGATGACTTGCTCTACGGGAATCAACCCGGTTAGATATGATTTCATCCAACCGTATAAACATCTAATGGAAATAAATATAAAAGATTTCGTTAAGTTTTATCATGAACCAATCCAGGTATAGTAAGACGTTGAATCACGTGATATAATAATGCAAATCAAATAAACCGGTCGCCTGTAATGCCTTACATGGTGAATGGATGTCATAGTATTGCTAAGTGACTTCATAATGGATACAGTTACGTATCATATATCGAAACGGTATGTGAATGCATTATTACAATACATATATTATTAAATTATGCTTTTTTGTTTAACTTTATATATTTTATAGTAAGTTCATAATTCAACTCTTAATCGCACATGCAAAGAACACTATCTTACACGCATGGAAAATATTCAAGAAAATGTCGTAACTGCAAACATCGATCAGACTGGATAAGTACTGTTCCAGCTTACATGTATTACACGAGATGTTTGTAGAGTCTATAATAACTGACTGTCTATGTGAATGGGTGGACATCCCAGGCTCTGCTACACAGTAATATGTACTCAAAGGTAAAATGTCATTTTAATAATCAAATGCCGTTAATTATTTAACCGTACTTACAATCAAAACCAGCGCCTACAATTCCATGCACCAAAATACACGCTGCAAAGAAACAATATATGTGTATTTAAAGCAAAATAAAACAACACTGAGAAGTGTATCAAATATGAAGTTGTTGTTGATGTTAGTGCGGGAATATATCTTCATAGTATTATTGAAATATTTAATAATTTGGCACGTGTTTAGTAGTCCTTTTGAAGACAACTTTACTTTATTTAGATGAAAATAATTGATTTATTTAACAGAATAGATTTCTACTGGGGAAGTTATCAACGTTATTTAGGTTTTCCTGAATTCACTGAGCTCATACATTGCCTTCATTTATTGATATATGTTTGTATTCCTATGTTCAGATGAATGTGGGTGGCCATATACCATCCTAATAATACAATAAGCAAATTATCATATTTGTGAATGTTCCCCGTATAGGTTAATCATGATTAGCCTTGTCACACCCAGAACACTAACAAAATGTATTCATGATTAGAAAATGAAAACAAGCACCTACATGTTATACTGGACTGAGGGGAGGTAAGTTAACCTTAGTATGTATACGTTTGTTGTACTGAGGGGAGATAAGTTAACCTTAGTATGTATATGTTTGTTGTACTGAGGGGAGATAACCTTAGTATGTATGTGTGTGTTGTACTGAGGGGAGATAAGTTAACCTTAGTATGTATGTGTGTGTTGTACTGAGGTGAGATAAGTTAATCTTAGTATGTATATGTGTGTTGTACTGAGGTGAGATTAGTTAACCTTAGTATGTATGTATGTGTTGTACTGAGGGGGGATAAGTTAACCTTAGTATGTATGTGTGTGTTGTACTGAGGGGAGGTAAGTTAACCTTAGTATGTATATGTGTGTTGTACTGAGGGGAGGTAAGTTAACCTTAGTATGTATGTGTGTGTTGTACTGAGGGGAGGTAAGTTAACCTTAGTATGTATATGTTTGTTGTACTGAGGTGAGATAAGTTAACCTTAGTATGTATATGTGTGTTGTACTGAGGGGAGATAACCTTATTATGTATATGTGTGTTGTACTGAGGGGAGATAAGTTAATCTTAGTATGTATATGTTTGTTGTACTGAGGGGAGATACGTTAACCTTAGTATGCATATGTTTGTTGTACTGAGGGGAGGTAAGTTAACCTTAGTATGTATATATGTGTTGTACTGTGGTGAGATTAGTTAACCTTAGTATGTATATGTTTGTTGTACTGAGGTGAGGTAAGTAAACCTTAGTATGCATATGTTTGTTGTACTGAGGTGAGGAAAGTTAACCTTAGTATGTATATGTTTGTTGTACTGAGGTGAGGTAAGTAAACCTTAGTATGCATATGTTTGTTGTACTGAGGTGAGGTAAGTTAACCTTAGTATGTATATGTTTGTTGTACTGAGGTGAGGTAAGTTAACCTTAGTATGTATATGTTTGTTGTACTGAGGTGAGGTAAGTTAACCTTAGTATGCATATGTTTGTTGTACTGAGGGGGGATAAGTTAACCTTAGTGTATATGTGTGTGTTGTACTGAGGGGGGATAAGTTAACCTTAGTATGTATATGTTTGTTTTACTGAGGGGGGATAAGTTAACCTTAGTATGTATATGTTTGTTGTACTGAGGGGAGATAAGTTAACCTTAGTATGTATATGTTTGTTGTACTGAGGGGGGATAAGTTAACCTTAGTATGTATATGTTTGTTGTACTGGGGGGAGATAAGTTAACCTTAGTATGTATATGTTTGTTGTACTGATGTTAGGTAAGTTAACCTTAGTATGTATATGTTTGTTGTACTGAGGGGAGATAAGTTAACCTTAGTATGTATATGTTTGTTGTACTGAGGTTAGGTAAGTTAACCTTAGTATGTACATTCGAACCTCGTTATCTCGAAGTCGACGGGGTCGTGGGAAAACTTCGAGTTATCCGAGTATTCGAGTTATGCGGGTTCATAGATTTGGTATGAAATTTGCTGTTGGGACATAGCACTAGCACTAGTTGATTCTGTAAATGAAAACACACAATCAAATTATATCGTACATGTGACACATTGATTCATTAAAGCCAAATATGACACCTGACACCTCCTCAACTCGATGTAATCAACAGCAATTATCGTTTTGTTTTAAATCTCTCGATCGACTTTCAAAGCCATACTGGCTCCTGTAAAAACATGAACCCGTAAAGCTGACCTAGGTTGTGATTTTAACTGTGGAACTCTTTTATGCATGACCACGCTTTGTGACCAATTTTCCGGTTTGCACTGTCGTCTGTTTAGGTGTACAAATCATTAAACGGACTCGCAGTAAGTACAGATTACTGTTGATCAACATTGATGCAGTTTGTTTTTTATTATGAATAACATGGTTTTTACAGTCCGTAAACTTTACAGTCCTAAGCTTTATCGTAAATTCTATTTTACTGATTTCATGCTAGTCTACTTACGAAAGATGTTTATAAACACGGAATGGCGAAATGTCGTACTTTTGCGTTTTATTTGTATCAAAGAATTAACAAGTGACAAATTGAAATTTGAATACTATGTTGGATTAACGCTATTGAAACCAATATTTTACTTCGAGGTATCCGAGTTTTTCGACTTTTCAGTGTTCGAATTATCAGAGTTTTATTTACTAAGATAAAGAACAGATTTGGCCGGGACCGGAGAAATACTTCGAGATAAACGGGGCCTTCGAGTTAAAAGAGTTCGAGATAACGAGGTTCGACTGTATATGTTTGTTGTCCTGAGGGGAGATAAGTTAACCTTAGTATGAATATGTGTGTTGTACTGAGGCGAGGTAAGTTAACCTTAGTATGTATATGTGTGTTGTACTGAGGTGAGATAAGTTAACCTTAGTATGTATATGTTTGTTGTACTGAGGGGAGATAAGTTAACCTTAGTATGTATATGTGTGTTGTACTGAGGCGAGGTAAGTTAACCTTAGTATGTATGTGTGTGTTGTACTGAGGCGAGGTAAGTTAACCTTAGTATGCATATGTTTATTGTACTGAGGGGAGATAATTTAACCTTAGTATGTATATGTGTTATTGAGGTGAGAGAAGTTAACCTTAGTATGTATATGTTTAGTGTACGGATCTGTTGATGTATTCCTAAAATAACGAAGGGCATCTCTATATTGTAGGTTATCAGTCTGTCCTTGCTCTCAACCCGAAATTCTGCCATGTGGCAGGTATAAATCAATCACACAGTCACGAAACAAGTGTTATCGGAATCAAATCGGTGACCTCATTCTCCATTATTCATGAGGACTGGTGAAGTTACACTGTCAAAGTTGTGCAGAATTATTTGTAGAAATTGAGTTAACGTGGATGCATCAAATTTTGTGTTTAATGGACAGCGCGATAGATATGCCATAGGGAAATTCGTGTTGTTTCTTCTGACGTCACAAATACATTATCCTTGCGATGTAGATTAGTCGGTCACTTCGGCAGTTTAAAGCCATTGTAATGTAATGATAAGTCTATGACACGACTTTGGTTTTTTCCAAATGGCCAAATACCATAGTTTTGTAGCCAAAGGTAACTCTCGCCCAATTATCATGTTCGTTATTTAAATATATATTAATATAAGCAGGCTATTACTTTATATATTTAACGAGAGGTCATTTTCCAATTTTCGATATCAGTAAATGATGAAAGGTCAAAGGTCAAGGTCACTGTTACTATAAATAGAAAATCTGTTTTCGTGCGATAACTTGAGTTTCCTTGGGCCGATCGAACTCAAACTTCATGCAGTGCTAAGCATACTTGCATTTTCAAGAATTTGTTATGGATACCAATGAGGCGATGCTGGTCTTGCTTGTGGACACCATATTGGAGTGGAATTGAGACAATGAGTATGCATAGCAAGTTCCTTAAAACTCATCATTTTACTGTTAAAATTATGATATAGGTCAACGAATTTATCGGACTCTTTTTTCGCGTATTTATCCACAATCAAGCGATGTTTTGAAGAGCACCACAATGCTCACTGTCATTTGAGGTATAACGTCATACCTACAGTCAACGTCATCGGGGGAACGGGGCAAAAAGAGTTAAGCCAGCAAATGAATATTTTTGTTTTGTTTGTATTGTTGTTTGATCTTAAACTTCCCTTATCTATTAAAATAGACACTCGTGCCGTAATTAGACTTCCCGCTCCTCTAACAAGGCACTAGTTTACGTGGGCGTGGGTCATAAGATGAGCATGTGAACCTGAGGAAACCAGACAAAGCTAAAACGAAATAGTTTGATATTGAACCCTTGCCAATGATAATAGTAAATATAGTTCATAACCATAAATAAACCGATTATAAAGCTATTGGGTAAGGTGTCGTCATCGTGTTTTCGTATTCTGTCTTTATATCATGTTACATAGCTCTTGTGTATTGCTTTGGATAAAGTAAACATAACAGCGCAACTGTCCATAGTTTAAAAAAAAAAATCTGGAATGAGTGAAGGTAGATCAGGTCTCCTGCTATTTATTCATTGATTTTTTCAGCGATCACAACTGTTTTATGCTTTTTAATTAATTTACTACAATAGTTATAATTAAGAAGTAATCACTATGGTAGACCAGCCAATGATAATGTGTCGTATTTGAGCACATTTACAGTATAAGGGAGGATTACCCCATTCACACCCCTGCTACGACAAACTTACTTATTATCACTACCCCACGACATCACAACTAATTTGTTATTATTTGGTGATATAAGTTTACAGGAAGCAGTTAATATTGATATTTTGACATCTGTACAGAATTATAGTGTGCAAAGCAAACGTTTTAACTGAAAATATATGATAATCAACGCATATGTACTTTATCTTATTTATTGTTATTGTGTGAGTGAGCGCAATAGGTATGAAAAACATATTATGAACAAGTTTCTCATTTTGTTTGTATTTAGGCGTACATCACTTCGAGGCGTCATTTCCTGCTTGAGTATATCACTGCTATTCAAATTCATCGATAATTGTTACATTGTTTACATTGATCCTTCATATTTCTGCCATTCTACGAAATTAGTTTATGTATATGTTTTAGAACTTACTTGCAATATGATTTAATGATAACTATATATGTTATCTGTATCGTGTATCTAACGTAACGAAACGGACGTTGTATAAGTACTTTGTACTTGTTTCCGAATCGTTATTGATTATATATTGAAAATATAATGTATTGTATATTACCAGAAATAAATACAGTTTAAACACCCCTGCAGGTGAGGATCGGGGAAATAATACACCTGCTGCTACCCACTGCATGAATGGTAAGAGGCAACCAAAGCAAACCCCTTGCAGAATTGGGGATTTGCTTTGGTGTCCTCTATTTGGGGACACAAAAGCGATCAAAATAAATCTGCTGCGTCCATTGCAATATTTGGGATCTTTAATTTTTCTTTCTACTTCTAACTACCTTTTATTTCCTAGCGCCTTGCTTGGCATCACCTCACTTTTGGCTTGAATGTTGAGCGTTCGCCCAGGTGAGGAAGGTAATGGGTTCTGTCCCCAGGCCGGGACATACCAAAGTCCTTAAAAAAAGTAGTTGTTATTCCCTGCTTAACGTTCAGCATTAAGGGGAATGGCAACAACTGGTTAACCCATTGTCAGTATAAGGTGACCGGCTGAATGCTGTGCTTGGCGCCCTCGGCATGGCATTTCAGTGAGATAGCACTATACAACCGGCATCAGGTCCGCGCTATCACAAGGAGGCAAGCACACCAATATACCCTGTCTCCTGCATGCACACACGTAAGCACGCGTACATTACACATATTTAGGCACGTCCTTAAATGACCTTAGTGTTAATAGGACGTTTAGCAAAATAAAACCAAACCAAGCCATACCCCATTCAGTTCTGAGATCCTGTAATATCCTATCATTTAACTCATTCTGCTCCCAGGAAATCTGGCGCTCCAAATGATACATGCTGTAGAGTGCAAATTAGATTTCCATTGATATTTTAATGGTGGGCGAGTGTTGTAAAGGGAGTTGAACACATTCTTATTTGATGTAACATTTTGAACATCTCTAAAATGTTCTGATATTTCTTGAATTAGGAATCGTTGTAAACCAACCCTTACTTATTATTCTGTCCAATATGTGTACAACAATGTACTGCAATATACAACATATGTCCTATAAGTTCTACATTTAGCATCGCTGATTTGACATTTTTGAAACATAGACTGCAATAAATTGAACAAACTCATATAAATATTCCAGTGTAGTGTGCAAAAAGATGTTCTAATTTTCTCGTTTTATATGTATTACATGTCTAATGAAACAAAAGCAAGCAGGGTTTTAATTTACAAATATCAATGTAACAACACTAGAACAGAGCACGTGTGACACTCATGAAACTTCCTGACAACAACCCAGATATTTTCTGCTTAATTGAATAAATAAAATAGTTACAGAAATTCAACGTCAAAACAACGTTTTCTTAAACCATGTTACCAATCTGTATCTCCATGAATATGACGTGATTCCCTCTACCTGAACAAATACCGGTATAAATATGACGTGATTCCCTCTACCTGAACAAATACCGGTACAAATATGACGTGATTCCCTCTACCTGAACAAATACCGGTACAAATAGGACGTGATTCCCTCTACCTGAACAAATACCGGTACAAATATGACGTGATTCCCTCTACCTGAACAAATACCGGTACAAATATGACGTGATTCCCTCTACCTGAACAAATACCGGTACAAATATGATGTGATTCCCTCTTCATGAACAAATACCGGTACAAATATGACGTGATTCCCTGTACCTGAACAAATACCGGTACAAATAGGACTTGATTCCCTCTACCTGAACAAATACAGGTATAAATATGATGTGATTCCTTCTACCTGAACAAGTATCGGTTCAAAAACTAAGCATAAATGGTCACATTAGTATCCTCACAGATACAGAAAGTGTGTGTCTTATGGTTGTAACATTCTTTTAGTGTTTGTCTTATGGTTGTAACATACTTTTAGTGTGTGTTTCATGGTTGTAACATACCTTTAGTGTGTGTTTTATGGTTGTAACATACTTTTAGTGTGTGTCTTATGGTAGAGACATACTTTTAGTGTGTGTTTTATGGTTGTGACATACTTTTAGTGTGTTTTTTTATGGTTGTGACATACTTTTAGTGTGTGTTTTATGGTTGTAACATACTCATAGTGTGTGTTTTATGGTTGTAACATACTTTAAGTGTGTGTTTTATGGTTGTGACATACTTTTAGTGTGTGTTTTATGGTTGTAACATACTTTTAGTGTGTGTTTTATGGTTATAACATACTTTAAGTGTGTGTCTTATGGTAAAGACATACTTTTAGTGTGTGTTTTATGGTTGTGACATACTTTTAGTGTGTGTCTTATGGTTGTGACATACTTTTAGTGTGTGTCTTATGGTTGTGACATACTTTTAGTGTGTTTTTTATGGTTGTGACATACTTTTAGTGTGTGTTTTATGGTTGTAACATACTCATAGTGTGTGTTTTATGTTTGTAACATACTTTTAGTGTGTGTTTTATGGTTGTAACATACTTTTAGTGTGTGTTTTATGGTTGTAACATACTTTTAGTGTGTGTCTTATGGTTGTAACATACTTTTAGTGTGTGTCTTATGGTTGTAACATACTTTTAGTGTGTGTTTTATGGTTGTAACATACTTTTAGTGTGTGTTTTATGGTTGTAACATACTTTTAGTGTGTGTCTTATGGTTGTAACATACTTTTAGTGTGTGTCTTATGGTTGTAACATACTTTTAGTGTGTGTTTTATGGTTGTAACATACTTTTAGTGTGTGTTTTATGGTTGTAACATACTTTTAGTGTGTGTCTTATGGTTGTAACATACTTTTAGTGTGTGTCTTATGGTTGTAACATACTTTTAGTGTGTGTTTTATGGTTGTGACATACTTTTAGTGTGTGTTTTATGGTTGTAACATACCTTTTAGTGTGTGTTTTATGGTTATAACATACTTTAAGTGTGTGTCTTATGGTAGAGACATACTTTTAGCGTGTGTTTTATGGTTGTGACATACTTTTAGTGTGTTTTTTTTATGGTTGTGACATACTTTAAGTGTGGGTCTTATGGTTGTGACATACTTTTAGTGTGTGTCTTATGGTTGTGACATACGTTTAGTGTGTTTTTTATGGTTGTGACATACTTTTAGTGCGTGTTTTATGGTTGTAACATACTCATAGTGTGTGTTTTATGTTTGTAACATACTTTTAATGTGTGTTTTATGGTTGTAACATACTTTAAGTGTGTGTCTTGTGGTTGTAACATACTTTTAGTGTGTGTCTTATGGTTGTAACATACTTTTAGTGTGTGTTTTATGGTTGTAACATACTTTTGCCGAAAATTGTTTTGGCATATAATTGCATTACCAGGACATTCATAAATATCGAACCTAATCATTGTGACAGGGACCTACAATTCATTCTCCGGGATAGAAATTATGTTTATAATGTTATTACTTTATTTTAACCTTTAATTATAAAATAATAATATACAGTTTTTGATATAGCGCCCTATCTAGCTAACATAAGCCACTCTAAAGCCCTTTACAGTACATAGATATACAATTATTACAATAAGCATATACATTAATCAATACAATTTTGAGGAATCCGCAGGAACTGTCTTATCAGGCGCTAACTACTAAACCTATGCCACCTGGCTAATATCTCCCTATGTGTGTATGCATGCATGTTTTCTAATGGACCGTGCTTCCAACGGCATCTCACTTGAATGCTACTGCACAGATACCGCAACATCCACCCCAGACCAATCCATACTCCATCTGGGTTATTGGAGATGTGTGGACAGGATACATGCGTACGACGACTTCGGGGATCGAACTCCGGCCGCCTGATTGGAAGGCCAGAATGTAAACAACTCGACAAATCCGCCCTTTGACTCCTTATCCAATATTTTGTGTATATGGCGTATTGTTTTATGAATACCTTTGATAGCCCTGAACCTCTATTAGGTATGGCATCACACTAAGGTAGGATATTGGTAAACAGAACGGTCATTGATGTAAAATCAGTACACTCACTAAGTCAAGATACAAAGGGAACGGTCATGATGATATTGATGTTAAATCAGTGCACTCACTAAAGTAAGGATACAAAGTGAACGGTCATGATGATATTGATGTTAATACAAACAGAACGGTCATGATGATATTGATGTTAAATCAGTACACTCACCAAGTAAGGATACAAACAGAACGGTCATGATGATATTGATGAAATCACAAACGTCCGACAACTGTAACTGTCGTCTAAAGAGAACTGAAATTTCCAAAAGTTCCCTGAAGACTTGGCTGTAGACGTAACTCGCAGTATATAACCCTTTAGCCGATACACTTGTCACGTTTTCCTAGATAAGGACATTCCCTAAGTCTGAGGATAGGCCAGCAACACTCAGTAGTATGTATTGGTAAACTATTTGTGTCATAACTGTTGTACAGTTAATGAAATTGAACGATATAAACCTTTGAACCTTGAATAATAACGTCACCATCACTAATTCATATTATAATTGTGAGAGTATAGTTAGCATTTCCACAAACATGCGCTATTGACTTCATTACTGATGCAATAGCACTCATACAGGTTAACAATACAACACTAGCTATAACCATTGTAGTGAGGCGGTTGTCAGACCAGGTATAAGGCATTTCACGGCAAAACAACTTAATCCCGAGTAGCTTGATATTTGTCAATCAAATTCGTTATTCGGGAAAAGAGGTATCACCTGTTTTCGTTTATCATAATAACAACATCACTGTTAGCTATCTCTAGCCGAGAAACAATGTCGTTTCCTGAATGTTATACGTCACCAGAAACATATGCACAGGTAAACAGAGTCCAAGTTTCCTTAAAAGGTGACCTACATGTGCTGACTAGAGTAGGAAATCTATTGTTTCAACGTAATCACGTGTAAATGACAACAAATATAGCTAAGTTCCTCTCAATTTCAAAAGAGCATATCTGTTTTATTTTTAATGATGAATTGTCATTTTTGTTCGTACTTTTTTAAACAAATGATTTATCAGTTGTTCAACTTTGAAATATTCAAAACAGTTTATGATTAAATGACGACCACACTCCTAGCGTTTCAGCGTTTTTGGCCCTAAGCTTCACCGACGAGTCCTAGAAGGAAAAAACAGACGTATGATGCCGTGTAATCCTTTGTTTGGCAGATTGTTAGGTACTTACTTTTAATCACAATGTCATTCTGTTTTTGGCAGACTGTTAGGTACTTACTTTTAATCACAGAGTCATTTTGTTTTTTGGCAGACTGTTAGGTACTAACTTTTAATCACAGAGTCATTCTGTTTTTGGCAGACTGTGTAAGGTACTTACTTTTAATCACAGTGTCATTCTGTTTTTGGCAGACTGTGTAAGGTACTAACTTTTAATCACAGTGTCATTCTGTTTTTGGCAGACTGTGTAAGGTACTAACTTTTAATCACAGTGTCATTCTGTTTTTGGCAGACTGTGTAAGGTACTAACTTTTAATCACAGTGTCATTCTGTTTTTGGCAGACTGTGTAAGGTACTAACTTTTAATCACAGTGTCATTCTGTTTTTGGCAGACTGTGTAAGGTACTAACTTTTAATCACAGTGTCATTCTGTTTTTGGCAGACTGTGTAAGGTACTAACTTTTAATCACAGTGTCATTCTGTTTTTGGCAGACTGTGTAAGGTACTAACTTTTAATCACAGTGTCATTCTGTTTTTGGCAGACTGTGTAAGGTACTAACTTTTAATCACAGTGTCATTCTGTTTTTGGCAGACTGTGTACGGTACTAACTTATAATCCCATGTCATTCTGTTTTTGGCAGACTGTGTTAGGTACTTACCTTTAATCACAGTGTCATTCTGATTTTGGCAGACTGTGTAAGGTACTAACTTCTAATCACAGTGTCATTCTGTTTTTGGCAGACTATGTTAGGTACTAACTTCTAATCACAGTGTCATTCTGTTTTTGGCAGACTGTGTTAGTTACTAACTTCTAATCACAATGTCATGCTGATTTTGGCAGACTGTGTAAGGTACTAACTTCTAATGACAGTGTCATTCTGTTTGTGGCAGACTGTGTTAGGTATTAACTTTTAATCACAGTGTCATTCTGTTTTTGGCAGACTGTGTAAGGTACTAACTTTTAATCACAGTGTCATTCTGTTTTTGGCAGACAGTGTAAGGTACTAACTTCTAATCACAGTGTCCTTCTGTTTTTGGCAGACTGTGTAAGGTACTTACTTTTA
Organism: Mizuhopecten yessoensis; assembly: GCF_002113885.1. Taxonomy (NCBI): domain Eukaryota; kingdom Metazoa; phylum Mollusca; class Bivalvia; order Pectinida; family Pectinidae; genus Mizuhopecten; species Mizuhopecten yessoensis. The sequence continues at coordinate 203,038 of NW_018406511.1, read as the reverse complement.
ATCACAGTGTCATTCTGTTTTTGGCAGACTATGTTAGGTACTAACTTCTAATCACAGTGTCATTCTGTTTTTGGCAGACTGTGTTAGTTACTAACTTCTAATCACAATGTCATGCTGATTTTGGCAGACTGTGTAAGGTACTAACTTCTAATGACAGTGTCATTCTGTTTGTGGCAGACTGTGTTAGGTATTAACTTTTAATCACAGTGTCATTCTGTTTTTGGCAGACTGTTTAAGGTACTAACTTTTAATCACAGTGTCATTCTGTTTTTGGCAGACAGTGTAAGGTACTAACTTCTAATCACAGTGTCCTTCTGTTTTTGGCAGACTGTGTAAGGTACTTACTTTTAATCACAGTGTCATTCTGTTTTTGGCAGACTGTGTAAGCTACTAACTTCTAAACACAGTGTCATTCTGTTTTTGGCAGACTGTGTAAGGTACTAACTTCTAATCACAGTGTGTTTTATGGTCATTTTTACATATGCACCTTAGGAATATGTACATAACAATATAATATGCATTACTTTCGGCCTGTTATGTGGTTTCTTTTATCATCTAATGAACATGGATGCATTGACGAAGCATGTCCAAAATGTCGACCCCACCTCCTGAGTATATAATATATCGTATGGCCAAGCATGCGTGTATTCCGTCTTTGCGTATTGCAGAGTAATCTTCTCTTGGGAGCAGGTATTGAATGTTACGTCAATGGTTTGTGTGAGAAAATAACGTCGTTTTCTCAAAAATTGATGACGTTACTCTCATAAACAAGTGACGTAACAATCAATACCTGCTCACAAGAGAAGATAACTCTGCAATACGAAAAGTCGGAATATGCCTATGAAGCATATGCCTTAGCTGTTAACAGGACGTTAAACTTTATAAAACTATGGAGACATTATCATTTGTCATTGACGCTTGACCCCATATAGATGTTTGCATCCCTCAAATGATTTTATATCAACCATAGCATGGTGTGAAAGTCTCGTGACACGTGTTAACCATCTGCAAGGGGGGAAAACTGCAAAACAAAATGGCACCAATCATTTTCATTTTAGGAGTTTTCGAAGCCATCCGTTATCTCAGAACTAAAACCAAGGTATTTGAGCCGAGAAAAACTTGAGATGCTTTCCTCAAAGAAGGAATGTCAATTTCGCAATATTTGGATGTCTAAAAATACCTTCCAATTTATTGCAGTATTTTTATTTTTAAAATAATTTTTTTTTTCGTAAATTTTAAATAATGTTGTCGTTATCCGTTCATGTTGTTACATAAACGTATATTTGATGTTGTTTTCATTTTTAATAACGACTAGGTAAGTTTCATTATTATCTCGTTGGACAGCGTCACTACTGTAACGTATGAGGCTGATTTTGCTGATTAACGATGTGATAACTTATGTGATAAGTTTGTAACCGACACGATCATATCTACAGTGTACCTTAATATGTGCCCTGTCCTAAAGTCGTTATCATGTAGTCATAAACTTTTATGCTTTTTAAGTACGAGTTTGAAGTCTGTATACTGTTCAAGTTTATGATATAGGATTAGGAGACAGAATATGACGTCATTGTCAAAGTACTTTCCGGGCTCTTTACACGTCTGAGAGAGGCAAGCAGGTGGAATTAATTAGAAATACTAATTCACTAGTCATAAATATGGTAAGTTTATTTTCTTCGATTGGCAAGGCTTCCGACTTTTCTGTTTGATGAATTAAGTTCAATTTTAAGCGAGGTTCGACACGGTTGCCTTTATCGAGACAGAAAATCGTAAATCGATTTTAGACACTAGATTAATGTTTGAATACAACAATGAATACAACTCATCTATATTTTAAATGCCATATGCGCAGACAAATCTGTATTTAGAGACCACCAAAGCTAAGGCTCAAAAATAGGTTTCTCTATAGATTATAACATTTTATTAACCGCTTTGTGGGAACTAAAACAAATTGGTCTCTAAAGAGAAAGGAATGTTTTATAGCAGAGATATCTTAAGAGAAATGATTGTTTAATAGCAGAGATCTCTAAAGATAAAGGAATGTTTTATAGCAGATATATCTAAAGAGAAGGTATTGTTTTGTAGCCGAGATCTCTAAAGAGAAGGGATTGTTTTGTAGCAGAGATCTTTAAAGGGAATGGATTGTTTTATAGCAGATAGCTCTAAAGAGAAAGGATTTTTGTATAGCAGAGATCTCTAAAGAGAAAGGATTGTTGTAGAAGATATCTCTAAAGAGAAGGGATTTTTTATAGCAGAGATCTCTAAAGAGAAGGGATTGTTTTATAGCAGAGATCTCTAAAGAGAAGGGATTATGTTATAGCAGAGATCTCTAAAGAGAAAGGATTGTTGTAGCAGATATCTCTAAAGAGAAGGGGTTGATTTATAGCAGAGATATTTAAACAGAAGGGGTTGTTTTATAGCAGAGATATTTAAAGAGAATGGAATGTTTTATATAAGTCGTTCTTGTCAGTATATCAAAGCCAATCGTGTTCAAATACACATTTGAGATTCACATGGCCGTCTATGTGAAGCAAAATGTGCCCGTGGTTTCTTGGTATATAATGGTCTATAATATGAAGCGTCCTATAAACAGCTGAGGGTAATTATAAAATTGTGTATATCGTATGCGCGTGATGGAGGCAGTATGATGGTGAAGCCGATATAGGAGTGTTACTTTACAGAAATACCATGCCGAATGCACCCCACCTCTTACAGAAATACCATGCCGAATGCACCCTACCTCTTACAGAAATACCATTCCGAATGCACCCTACCTCTTACAGAAATACATTGCCGAATGCACCCTACCTCTTACAGAAATACCATGCCGAATGCACCCCACCTCTTACAGAAATATCATGCCGAATACACCCCACCTCTTACAGAAATACCATGCCGAATGCACCCCACCTCTTACAGAAATACCATGCCGAATGCACCCTACCTCTTACAGAAATACATTGCCGAATGCAACCTACCTCTTACAGAAATACCATTCCGAATGCACCCTCCCTCTTACAGAAATACATTGCCGAATGCACCCTACCTCTTACAGAAATACCCTGCCGAATGCACCCCACCTCTTACAGAAATATCATGCCGAATACACCCCGCCTCTTACAGAAATACCATGCCGAATGCACCCCACCTATTACAGAAATACCATGCCGAATGCACCCTACCCCTTACAGAAATACCATGCCGAATGCACCCTACCTCTTACAGAAATACAAATACAATATGAGGTGGTGACAAGGAAAGCATTATAAAGACTAACAAGTAATCTACTGTAGCGTATCATAACGTAATACATTTATAACATGCGTTTTAGTACCAGTCTTAAATGGACGAAATGCATCTATTGTAAATATTTACATTTTTTATTTGTGCTTTCTTTAAAAGTTTTTTTTTAATTTGTCGAGTTAAGAAGAAATTTACACTTCAAGAAGCCGTGATTTCAGAATTAAATATACTTACATTCTATATTAATAAATGTTTTATTATCTTAATAGCGTGAATGTATCAGTATCCACGTTGGCCAGGCCGGCGTTCAGATTGGGAACGCCTGCTGGGAGTTGTACTGTCTGGAACATGGAATCCAACCGAACGGACAAATGGCCACAGACAAGAAAATCGGAAAAGCTGACGACTCATTTGACACTTTCTTCAGCGAGACCTCGTCTGGAAAACACGTCCCTCGGGCTGTGTTTGTTGACCTTGAGCCTACAGTCGTCGGTAAGGTGCACGTGGTAAACAGGTTAGAATCCACTCGTTAAAAAAGTGGTTTGACTCATTTCAACCATAGCTTCAAACTCTTTAAAACATTAAACAATTGTTTCCTATTTTTTTCAAGATCACTGTAAAATTGTCAGTAAATAACCACTGCAATACCAAGGGCTAATATCTAACAGTATAGTATGTCTTATAATGGGAATAACCTATTAAAATAATTACCACTGTAATACACAGGATTTATCTAAAACAATGTCTAATGTCTTCTAATGGGAATAACCCATTAAATAATTACCACTGTCATCCCACTCCATAACGATATATAATTTCTTCTCTAAAAAACAACAACAACGCTAACATATACAGGGGACGGATTATTACAACTGTTGTGCCATACAAAGGAGATAGTCCCGTACCAATAACGCCACTGCCACATATACCACACCAACCCATTAAACTCTACTGCCATACAAAGGAGATAGTCCCGTACCAATAACGCCACTGCCACATATACCACACCAACCCATTAAACTCTACTGCCATATAAAGGATATAGGCCCGTACCAATAACGCCACTCCCACATATACCGCACCAACCCATTAAACTCTACAGCCATATAAAGGAGAAAGTCCCATAACAATAACGCCACTGCCACATATACCTCACCAACCCATTAAACTCTACTGCCATATAAAGGAGATATAGTCCCATAACAAAAACGCCACTGCCACAAATACCGCACCAACCCATTAAACTCTACTGCCATATTAAGGAGATAGTCCCATAACAATAACACCACTGCCACATATACCGCACCAACCCATTAAACTCTGCTGCCATATAAAGGAGATAGTCCCATAACAATAACGCCACTGCCACATATACCTCACCAACCCATTAAACTCTACTGCCATATAAAGGAGATATAGTCCCATAACAATAACGCCACTGCCACATATACCTCACCAACCCATTAAACTCTACTGCCATATAAAGGAGATATAGTCCCGTACCAATAACGCCACTGCCACATATACCACCCCAACCCATTAAACTCTACTGCCATACAAAGGAGATAGTCCCGGACCAATAACGCCACTGCCACATATACCGCACCAACCCATTTAACTCTACTGTCATATAAAGGAGATAGTCCCATAACAATAACGTCACTGCCTCATAAACCGCACCAACCCATTAAACTCTACTGTCATATAAAGGAGATATAGTCCCATTACAATAACGTCACTGCCACATATACCGCACCAACCCATTAAACTCTGCTGCCATATAAAGGAGATAGTCCCATAACAATAACGCCACTGCCACGTATACCACACCAACCCATTAAACTCTACTGTCATATAAAGGAGATAGTCCCGTACCAATAACGCCACTGCCACATATACCGCACCAACCCATTAAACTCTACTGCCATATTAAGGAGATAGTCCCATAACAATAACACCACTGCCACATATACCGCACCAACCCATTAAACTCTACTGCCATATAAAGGAGATAGTCCCATAACAATAACGCCACTGCCACATATACCGCACCAACCCATTAAACTCTACTGCCATATAAAGGAGATAGTCCCATAACAATAACGCCACTGCCACATATACCGCACCAACCCATTAAACTCTACTGCCATATAAAGGAGATAGTCCCATAACAATAACGCCACTGCCACATATACCGCACCAACCCATTAAACTCTACTGCCATATAAAGGAGATAGTCCCATAACAATAACGCCACTGCCACATATACCGCACCAACCCATTAAACTCTACTGCCATATAAAGGAGATAGTCCCATAACAATAACGCCACTGCCACATATACCGCACCAACCCATTAAACTCTACTGCCATATAAAGGAGATAGTCCCATAACAATAACGCCACTGCCACATATACCGCACCAACCCATTAAACTCTACTGCCATATAAAGGAGATAGTCCCATAACAATAACGCCACTGCCACATATACCGCACCAACCCATTAAACTCTACTGCCATATAAAGGAGATAGTCCCATAACAATAACGCCACTGCCACATATACCGCACCAACCCATTAAACTCTACTGCCATATAAAGGAGATAGTCCCATAACAATAACGCCACTGCCACATATACCGCACCAACCCATTAAACTCTACTGCCATATAAAGGAGATAGTCCCATAACAATAACGCCACTGCCACATATACCGCACCAACCCATTAAACTCTACTGCCATATAAAGGAGATAGTCCCATAACAATAACGCCACTGCCACATATACCGCACCAACCCATTAAACTCTACTGCCATATAAAGGAGATAGTCCCATAACAATAACGCCACTGCCACATATACCGCACCAACCCATTAAACTCTACTGCCATATAAAGGAGATAGTCCCATAACAATAACGCCACTGCCACATATACCGCACCAACCCATTAAACTCTACTGCCATATAAAGGAGATAGTCCCATAACAATAACGCCACTGCCACATATACCGCACCAACCCATTAAACTCTACTGCCATATAAAGGAGATAGTCCCATAACAATAACGCCACTGCCACATATACCGCACCAACCCATTAAACTCTACTGCCATATAAAGGAGATAGTCCCATAACAATAACGCCACTGCCACATATACCGCACCAACCCATTAAACTCTACTGCCATATAAAGGAGATAGTCCCATAACAATAACGCCACTGCCACATATACCGCACCAACCCATTAAACTCTACTGCCATATAAAGGAGATAGTCCCATAACAATAACGCCACTGCCACATATACCGCACCAACCCATTAAACTCTACTGCCATATAAAGGAGATAGTCCCATAACAATAACGCCACTGCCACATATACCGCACCAACCCATTAAACTCTACTGCCATATAAAGGAGATAGTCCCATAACAATAACGCCACTGCCACATATACCGCACCAACCCATTAAACTCTACTGCCATATAAAGGAGATAGTCCCATAACAATAACGCCACTGCCACATATACCGCACCAACCCATTAAACTCTACTGCCATATAAAGGAGATAGTCCCATAACAATAACGCCACTGCCACATATACCGCACCAACCCATTAAACTCTACTGCCATATAAAGGAGATAGTCCCATAACAATAACGCCACTGCCACATATACCGCACCAACCCATTAAACTCTACTGCCATATAAAGGAGATAGTCCCATAACAATAACGCCACTGCCACATATACCGCACCAACCCATTAAACTCTACTGCCATATAAAGGAGATAGTCCCATAACAATAACGCCACTGCCACATATACCGCACCAACCCATTAAACTCTACTGCCATATAAAGGAGATAGTCCCATAACAATAACGCCACTGCCACATATACCGCACCAACCCATTAAACTCTACTGCCATATAAAGGAGATAGTCCCATAACAATAACGCCACTGCCACATATACCGCACCAACCCATTAAACTCTACTGCCATATAAAGGAGATAGTCCCATAACAATAACGCCACTGCCACATATACCGCACCAACCCATTAAACTCTACTGCCATATAAAGGAGATAGTCCCATAACAATAACGCCACTGCCACATATACCGCACCAACCCATTAAACTCTACTGCCATATAAAGGAGATAGTCCCATAACAATAACGCCACTGCCACATATACCGCACCAACCCATTAAACTCTACTGCCATATAAAGGAGATAGTCCCATAACAATAACGCCACTGCCACATATACCGCACCAACCCATTAAACTCTACTGCCATATAAAGGAGATAGTCCCATAACAATAACGCCACTGCCACATATACCGCACCAACCCATTAAACTCTACTGCCATATAAAGGAGATAGTCCCATAACAATAACGCCACTGCCACATATACCGCACCAACCCATTAAACTCTACTGCCATATAAAGGAGATAGTCCCATAACAATAACGCCACTGCCACATATACCGCACCAACCCATTAAACTCTACTGCCATATAAAGGAGATAGTCCCATAACAATAACGCCACTGCCACATATACCGCACCAACCCATTAAACTCTACTGCCATATAAAGGAGATAGTCCCATAACAATAACGCCACTCCCACATATACCGCACCAACCCATTAAACTCTACTGCCATATAAAGGAGATAGTCCCGTACCAATAACGCCACTCCCACATATACCGCACCAACCCATTAAGCTCTACTGCCATATAAAGGAGATAGCGCACTACAAACACCAACAATTACTACACAACAATATACAAAATGATAGTAAGTTGAACATTCCACAGATTACAAATCCTCAAACGTATAAAACTAGATTATGAAAATAGAAAAGGTTAACGAAGGTTATAATATAAAATCATATTTGTTATTAATCGGGAAAAGACTTAAATATATGAGAAAACCGATGTCGTCAACAGAGAGCATTTGACAATCTTTGCCACAATAATGTGGATGTTTATCTGTGATGGCCTATAGAACTGCGTAGTGTTTGGTTCAGACAAGTCTGCTCACGTGTCCCCCGTCCGATAACTATCACAAGATGTACCCATTATCAATACGATACCCGTCACATAAACGTTGTTATCAGTTTTTGACTGAAATGACTTCAACGCGCAGGATGTCAATATAGGACAAGTCCAGATACGTGCCCGGATCAGAAGACCAACGGTCAGCGTTTGATAGGCACGGTGATAGTGCGCAAATTCAAATACACCTGATAAAAAATGTCAAAATTTAGGGGAAACTTAATGGTTTAAAATAACTTTTTTAATCGGTAAATCAACATTTGAAACACTAATGATAAAAAATAAAGACAAATATCCTAACGATGATAGTTATACGTTTACAGAACTCCACTGGGATTTTCTATAATAGCAAGGGCTAGTTTATTGAAAACCTTCAAGTATCACTTCATTTGCATGACCACAGCCGTCGATGGGCCGTTAAACATAAACAAATAAACAAACAAACATTTGCATTCTTATCAGTTTTGTGTGACCTTTAACAATTCTTTATAAACATATTAAATTAAAACGTGATTAACAGTAATATGAAAATTTCTGTCAAATTTCTTTCTTTCAAAGAAATTGATATTATCAAGACCTTTGATATTTTTGTTAATTACATAACGTTTTTAATAAATGTAAACTTTATTATCGTCATGAATGGCATTTGGAAATCAAGTTTTCCAAGCTTTCCCGTTTGAAATTGAATTCTAATTGAATTCTAATTGAAACGATATACTTTTTAGATGAAGTCCGAACAGGAAAATACCGACAACTGTTCCATCCGGAATACCTCTTGACCGGAAAGGAGGACGCGGCAAACAACTACGCCCGAGGACATTACACCATCGGGAAGGAGTACGCCGACCCCGTTCTGGATCTTGTTCGGAAGTTATCTGACAATTGTTCCGGACTTCAAGGTTTCCTGATATTCCACAGCTTTGGAGGAGGAACTGGTTCTGGCTTCGCGTCCTTGTTAATGGAACGTCTGAGCGTTGATTACGGCAAGAAGTCAAAATTGGAGTTTGCGGTATATCCCGCGCCGCAGGTGTCCACCTCTGTTGTGGAGCCCTACAACTCAATCCTCACTACCCATACCACTTTGGAGCATTCCGACTGCGCTTTCATGGTCGACAACGAGGCTATCTATGACATCTGTAAACGTAACCTCGACATTGAGAGCCCGTCGTATATCAACCTAAACAGGATCATCAGCCAGATTGTAAGCTCCATAACAGCCTCACTCCGGTTTGACGGAGCCCTGAATGTAGACCTTAACGAATTCCAGACCAACCTGGTCCCTTACCCTCGTATTCACTTCCCCTTAGCAACCTACGCTCCAATTATTTCTGCAGAAAAGGCTTACAACGAACAGTTGGGAGTAGGTGAAATCACTACAGCCTGTTTTGAACCCCAAAACCAAATGGTGAAATGTGACCCTCGAAACGGGAAATACATGGCGGTCTGTTTGCTTTACCGAGGTGATGTCGTGCCGAAGGATGTCAATAAAGCCATTGGAACCATCAAGACCAAACGATCAATCCAGTTCGTAGACTGGTGCCCAACAGGCTTCAAGGTCGGAATCAACTACCAACCTCCAACTGTAATCCCTGGGGGTGATCTGGCAAAAGTACAAAGAGCCGTCTGCATGTTGAGTAACACAACAGCTATCTCCGAAGCCTGGGGCCGTCTGAATCACAAGTTCGACCTTATGTACGCTCGCCGTGCCTTCGTCCATTGGTATGTAGGAGAGGGCATGGAGGAAGGGGAGTTTGCTGAGGCCCGAGAGGACTTGGCTGCACTGGAGAAGGACTATGAGGAGGTGGCTGCGTGTGAGGAGGAAGATGACCAAGAAGAATATTGAATTTAGAAACTATTGGCAATATTGCAGGGATTCGTTTAAAGACATATGTTATAAAATGCTAAACACCATGGATACCAAGACCATTGGCCGTAGATCGTTCCATAAGTAATGGTAGTAAACAATATAAGACATGGAATTTTCCCTGAGATTATTCATTTTAAATTGACACTACATCAGAGGCCGTACTGTGGAGAAGGCGGTTATATTTAGTGTGGAACTAGATTCTACGTCAAACCCCTTCAGCTTCCAAACTCCGTGAATATGAGGAAAAACCGCCGAAAACGAATTAAAGATAAAGTAATGTTTCCAAACATAAATAAGGTGGACTGTAACAGATCATAAATCTGCTAAAGAGCCAATAAATGTCCTTTTATAAACACTGCAACACTATTTGAAATGGTATTAGATTAACTTGCATATAATAAAACCTACTGTAAAAGTCATAAAGCTTCACATTGTTAAAGTCTGTTAAACTTACAATAAAAAATTATTGTCTACTGAACCAAATCAGCGTATGAATAAAATTTGTATGTAAAGTTTTTATTTATGTTTAATATGTCTTTATTTCTTTTTCGTGTATAATAACGTACCATAATTATAGGCATTTATAATGTTAAACAAATCCTGGTGTTTTAATAATCACCATAAATCCATCTTGGTTTGGAGGGAAAGGGAATATGCGAAGAGAGACGAGGAGGCCACCAGCTTAGTCATCTTTATAACCCCATTTCTAAGGGGGCGGAATGTGCTAACATGCTACCCGTCCCTCTGACTGCCTGCAGTATTAGGGGGCGGAATATGTAAACATGACACCCGTCCCTCTGACTGCCTGCAGTATTAGGAGGCGGAATGTGTAAGCATGCTACCCGTCCCTCTGACTGCCTGCAGTATTAGGGGGCGGAATGTGTAAACATGATACCTGTCCCTCTGACTACCTGCAGTATAAGGGGGCGGAATTTGTAAACATGACACCCGTCCCTCTGACCGTCTGCAGTATCAGAGTGCTATTTGCACGAAATGACTCGATATTATCTGACATCTGACTATACTGATATTGAGGCTAAATTAATTGGTTTCAGCGTTTAAGAGTCGAGACACTGGTCTTTTGAACTCGTTCCTTGACAAAGGAAAGTTTTTTCATATGGCCTTTGAAGAGTACATATATAATATTATAAACATCACAGACAACAAAAAAACTCTCGCTAGATGGGATATGTTGATGTATCTATTTTAAGATAACAAAAGCTTTTATCGGGGATGGATTAACTTCTTAGTCAATAAACACTGTTTAATATCTCAACGTGTTTCAATATATATACAATTCCATTAAAATGTTGGGAATTATTGCAAATGAATTTGTCTTTCTTTCATTTCACTAGATCAATTCAATTTTCAAAAGATTTTTTTCAGTTTTGTGCATTCATTTTTATCATTATTATTTATGATTTGTGCTTTAGAGTAATTGCGGTTAGGATTATCAGTGTTATCGTCTGTTCAGGACAATATAATACCCTTGTTATCAGGGAACAGAAGATATTGGGATGACAACTCTACAAAATAGATACCACATCGACCTTCAGATATAGACAGATAGATAAGTCCTCTCAAGGTTTCCTAACTCCTTACTACTGAGAAACAATGGCTGATTCATCTGACCTTCTGAATCTGCTGAGAAAGCATTGTAGTCTTCCCTGTGTCAATAATAAATTAGTTTCAACATGTTTTGGTGAATATCTTTCTCTATCACGAAAAGAGGTAATCAGCATGTCATTGTCGTTATATATGAGACAGAGAGGTAGACTTACAACGATCAAGAATATATACTAACCGTGATGCAGGGCTACACTACTAAGCCTTAGAAACAATTAACCTGGAAAATATGCATCACAAGTTTCTTAAATTTCCTGTTATTTGCTTTTGATTGACCTGATCCCTTCGGGAAAGGAAACTAGAAGTGGTAGGTGAAAACTAAGGAATTCTGTATCTACATGTACTAACAGTGATCAGGTACTTTGTGGTTTTTACTTCTGTGGACTACATGTTCCACACTGACAAAATAGCATCTACTACAAATATACGTAGTCATATAGTTCACTTCTATTACCACAATGTGTTGTGAAGGTTTCGAAAAGCTTTTCTGGAAAACAAAAATGCCAATAATTACAACTGGACTAGTGTTGATCGTAGCCAATATACTACAACTAGTGGGTGTTGTCTCACCGGAGTGGGACATGTTTGATACGCCGTACTTTGGTTCCAAAATGAGACTCTACCAGAATCTATGGACAATTCACGACGAAATCGAAGACGCAACTGTTCGAGAGGGATTGTTACCACCATTTATAAACACAGGTAGGTGAACAATACCAAGGATACAAAATACTAATATTTTTTAAAACCTTATGATATTTGAACTTTTTCTCGCCGTAGATATTGCCTTTGTTCCTATGTTGCTGTATCACTTCTGTGGACTGCATGATGCCGAGGTTGTCTGATCTGTTTTACTTACAATGCCTGAAAGCTATAGTAAATAATGTTTGGATTCCATAGTAGTGATATCTGGTCTACATAGTAAATAGCATTTTATTATGTTACGTCTGGATTTTATAAGTCAGTTCGTCTTTACATACTTCTGGACTTGTCTATCATGGCTGGAAGTTTATAATAAATAAGGCTGTTCTCTACAGCATAACGGATTTGATATGTTGACTTGTATAGCGATCGAGTTAGTATATAACCCGTTGACTGAATGACACAATTGTACATATATTAATTATAACATGTGTATTTTTAGTACTTCTTAATACAGTAATCATAATGTGTTTGCGCAAATCATACCAACATATAATTGAACAAATGCCTACCGATCCGTACATTGTGTGTGCTTCATGGTGACTAGCCTCACAGTAGAACGCTTTATTTACAGAGTGGAAAGCCAGCGTCGTCGGACTGGAGGTCAGTGCGCTGGTGACTGGTGTCCTTGCACTTGTCCTGGTTATCAGTACAAACGTCATGGAAGTGTTGTCAATGAGACAAATCTTTCTGGTCACGTGTTATGTTCTGGCGGTACTGCTAGCATGCTCGTCTGGTAGGTCACCTTCTCCTTATCAGCCTTGTACTACAGTCTTGTCGTGTAATGGTCATCAGTCTTTTCTAAACTACTGTTGGAATGTATGTTTGTCTCTTACGTGAATTCTTGCAAAATCATTACTTGTACATGATTCAAGTTAAAATACAAATATATTTATTTACCATTCTTCAAAAAGACAATTGTGTGTCGTAATCGGAAGTACAGTTGATAAACTCTCTGCATTATAATCAACAAGTCCGGGGATCAAATCCACATGATGTTGATGTCTTAGAAAAATAGTTTTTGTAACTCTAGAGGAAACTGGTTCCCACCGGAATAATTGAATCACCGGTTTATTTTAGGGAATAACGGCAAAACATTATCTGCAAATATAACGATACCAACATTAACAAATATTTTATCTGTCTCTCAGCAACATACTTACATTGTGGGTCCTATCCCTCTGTCCCCAAGTGGTTGGGGCATTGCTTATACAATATTGAATCATAATGGAAGGATACTATACATCACATTTAATTAAGATCGCTTTTTCTGTATGGAACAAAAGTTCAGATTTATCTCTATTTGTCCTATCGGGACACGCTCCACTGCCCCCAGGGGAATCACACCCTCAAGTTACATAAAATTGAGTCCCTGTTGCTCAAAGATTTGTCTAAAATCCCTACATTCTTACAGAAGGATAAACCACTATGTCCCCCTCTTGTGTCCAACTCATTTGCCCCCTGGGGCCACAACATCTGTTTAATAGAAAATGGAGTCATCTTNCCCCCCATTCATACCGAAGAATGAGTTTTAACATTTATCCCTATGTTCTCTCTAATGGGCCCTGTCTCTCTGCCTCCAGGGGAGCCACGCCCTCCGCCTATATGAAATTGAATTGTCCTTTCCAAAAGGATGATCTAGACAAATGTTGGTTAAAATCCCTACATTTGTACAGAAAGAAAGAGAATGATTTTAAGTATTAAGCTAAATGTCCATTTGTGGCCCCTCCCTTCTGCCCCAGTGGGGCAACACCCTCCATTTATACAAATCAAGGTCCCCTTTGCCAAAGAATGCTCTATACTTAATTTGGTTTTAATCCCTCGAATAGTACTGAAGGAGAAGAATTTAAAAGTTTTCCCATATTTGACCCCTCCCCACTGCCCCACAACTTTAGGTCACCATGCTCCACGTTAAATTTAGCCAAAGTCAACGACAGACGCTCCATAATGGCTAAAAAATGATCTTTATTTTTTCATCAGAGATAAACAGTGCTAGGACTCCAGATCCATCTCAAAACTATAAACTTCATCAGACAGTGAATAATATTATGTTTTCCTTTCAGCCGTCACAGCTGTTTTTGGTGTACAACTCTACAAAATGAACTACAAAAGCATCCTAAGCATTGAAGCTTTTCATTCTTTCAACGTACCGATAGAGAAATACGTCCTGTCCTGGGGTTCGCACGTCTCCTACGCGAGCGGGGGCTGCTACTTGTTATCAGCGGTCCTAATCATCGTGAACATCATCAAATCTGTGTCAACCACAGCCAATTCATTTGCAGTGTCACCATCTACCTCTGGAAGTGAGCATGCGTAGGGGAGGAGTAAAAATCTATGGGATGTCGGGGATATAGAAATCTACGGGACATCGGGAATATAAAAATATACGGGACACCGGGAATAAAGAAATCTTGGGGAAATCGGGAATATAGAACTGTAGGGGACATCGGGAATTTGGAAATCTACGGGACACTGCGTGAACAACCTGCGGGGCTAAGGAAGGTATGAACAACCTACGGGACGGTGAATCTGTGAATAACAACCTACAGCTCTTGTAAACAACCCACGTGATGGAGAAATGTGTGAACAAGTACAGGAGTTGGTGTAAACAAACTGGGGACTGGAGAAGGTGTGAAAAAACTACAATATTTAAGATGTGTGAACTTTCTTTTTTCTCAATTTTTTTATTTCAATAATTTGCAAATTTATATACTTGGCATCTACATCATTCTTATAACCAGCATACATTGTTTTACATATCACTACATCATTCTTCATCTTATATCCAGCATACATTGTTTTACATATCACTACCTTATTCTTCATCCTATAACCAGCATACATTGTTTTACATATCACTACCTTATTCTTCATCCTATAACCAGCATACATTGTTTTACATATCACTACCTTATTCTTCATCCTATAACCAGCATACATTGTTTTACATATCACTACCTTATTCTTCATCCTATAACCAGCATACATTGTTTTACATATCACTACCTTATTCTTCATCCTATAACCAGCATACATTGTTTTACATATCACTACCTTATTCTTCATCTATAACCAGCATACATTGTTCTACTTTTACAAAGCATCTACATCATTCTACTTCATTCTTAATCTTATAACCAGTATATGATGGTTTTTATTATGTAAATTTTCATCAGTTTAAAATAACAAAAACTCAGTACAATGAATATATATTATTCTTGCATTCCATGTAAACTATATATATTAGTTCCTATTCATTCTAATTATTACACAGGCACATTCATTCACTCATTATTTTCATTATTCGGAGAAGGTAAATTTAAAAAGACTCGGTACAATATATAAAAGCACGTCCTATCACAAACAATTCGTTTTGTACTTATTCATTACAATAGCAGCATAATTGTATTTGTATTAATTATAATTGTGATTTCAATGAATCAATTAAAGCAATGAATGCATGATTTTGTCTGTTTGCACTTATTAGATAGTGGAATTTGATCTTCATTTTTCTGTAGATTTCCTGCCTTCCAAATTACCAATTTAGACTGAACTATGATTAGATAACATCGTTTATTTATAATATCGTTATATTCTGAGACACCAAAGATTCGTTCCTTTGCTGTTAAATGTACATTGCTTGTTGCTAGACATTCATTTAGTAATTGTCCTATCCTGCACCAAATTGTTTCACTAAACCTGCACCCACTAAAAAGATGTTGTTTAGTTTCATGTACTTCTTTACAAAAGTTATATAGACCATTTGATTTCTGCATTTGTTTAAATTTACATTCAGTGGTTAAAAATCAGTGTAGGCTTCTCCACTGAAAATCCCTGATTTTCCTGTCAATTATAGTGTTATTAATAGAGAGCCAGATGGCATTTCAGTCTAAAGCACAAAGATCATTCAATTTCTGAAGGTGTTTTTTTTGGGGTTTTTTGTAATTGTTTATTTTTCGACGATTTTTTTCAGAATTCATATAATCATGAAAAGAAACACACACACACACACACACACACAAACTTACAGAGTATATATGCTAGCACGAGATAACTTAATAATACAACCATCATATTCTGCATATTTATTTATTAAAACATTTCCTCATTCTCCTACCCCTAGATGATATGCGCTAAGAAGAATAGATCCAACTTCCAGGCCTAGCATAGCATATGTATCACTGTTCACCAACACACACACATATATCACAATGTGTACCTGATCATTTGAGCACTGCTATATCTACATTGTAGACACTAATATATGTTACTGCACTGTATACTAGCTATGTTCCATAGTTGCTATTTAATTGTACATACATGAATATGTACAATATGTAAACACACATGCATACACATAAGACTTGTATGCGGTCAGCTGTCTACATATATTGACACTCATATGCCTCATACCTAGTTGTATCTATATTTTTCATCTTTTACACACCCATACACACACACACACACACACACCATCCACCACACAACACACCATAACAAACTCTCAGACACATATCCATTACACAGGTTAATACACACATCACTCTCTTACTTTAGAACCATAAATAATAGTATACATCTGTTGTCTTCATCAAACCTACTATACTTATATAAGAGTAAAATCAGTAGTATAAGTTTAGAGAGAGAGAGATTGGGAGAGAGAGAGAGAGAGAGAGAGAGAGAGAGAGGGAGAGGGGAGGGAATCTTACATGTACAAATTGTATATACTTAAGTAGCCAGTGACTTATTCAGAAACTGCTGAGGCCTTGGATATATACTGTATACATTTTTTTTATTAAAATACAGGAAAAATAAATTAACAAAACATCTATATATCTATAAAGGTACCATTTTCTCCAACTTGTTTCAAATTTTGAATTGCTCACTTTTACCGTTATAAATACAGCTTTGGACAATGAAATGATCTTTAATAACATTAATTAGGGCATTGAGATTTAAAGATTTGCAGAGACATCTAGTCTTGTATATTTAATGCTTGATAAGAATTAAAATTTCATTATCAACAAAGCTTGAAAGGTGTGAAACTATTCCAAAATGGAAGGATTTCTTATTAAATGAAAACGGGATAAAAAATAGATCCAGCGGAGTTTCAAATCTCTGTAGTAATTTCTGCACTTCTCGACATTCCCAAAGACAATGAATTATTGTTTCATATTCTATATTACACAAAGTACATAACAGACTAGGGGTTAAGTTAATTTTTAACAGAAAGGTGTTTGTTGCCAAAATGTGATGCAAAATTTTGACTTGGAACCACTGTAATTTTGCACTTTTTGTTACTGTAAAAGGAATTATGGAAATTGAAGCTGGAGCAATAATATAGTTATAGAAATCTTTTAACTCTTTTTCTACTCTTAAAAAAAATCAAGGAGAAGAGGTGTAAAAGGTTGGAAAGGTCTTTCTATAGCTATCTGAGAGTCAAATTTCCTTACTAAACGCTTGACAGCTGAGACTAGTCCTTGGTACTGAAGAAAGTTTGTATGGATATGAAAATTAAACTGAAACTCCTCAAGTGAATAGAAAGTCAAGCTGTCAGAATTTTAAACCAGGTCATTCACTGTAAATATTCCTGTCTCAAACCAATTTCGATAAAAAAATAAAATTATTACCCACTGGAATATCTTTGTTATACCATAGGGGAGTTTTTAACATTGATTCAATTCTACTGTAGGTTTGTCTCATTTTGGAATTATTCAGTCTAACTCATCCTTTAAAA
Source organism: Mizuhopecten yessoensis (assembly GCF_002113885.1). Classification (NCBI taxonomy): domain Eukaryota; kingdom Metazoa; phylum Mollusca; class Bivalvia; order Pectinida; family Pectinidae; genus Mizuhopecten; species Mizuhopecten yessoensis. The sequence continues at coordinate 184,802 of NW_018406511.1, read as the reverse complement.
ACATCCTTCCAAAATGGGTTAAGACAGGTATTTACACATGTCATAATGTATTCTTTTCCACAATTAATCATTTTTTTAGGATCCAAAATTAGATTCAAAAGCTGATTCCATTTTCCAGATGGCTGGAACAGTCTTCTAATCCAACCTAGCTTAAGAGAATCAATAGAAGCATGTACATCAATCATCTTTAATCCCCAATTTATTTAGTTTTGAATCACAACTTCTTTTTTAATCCTATGACTTTTGCCATTCCATAGAAAATTAAATAACAAAGAATTCAACTTAGCAATATATTTTTCGGATGGGTTTGGCAAAGTGATAAATAGGTAATTAAGTTAGGAAATCAACAAAGACTTTATGATACTTATTCTACCTAATGGAGTCAAATTATGTCTATTCAAATTATTAATAAGAGCGTTAAGTTTAACAATCTTTTTGTCAAAATTCATTCTTGGAATCTCACTTAAATCTACGGAAAAATCTTTACCCAAAAAGTTGAACTTATCCTACCCCCATTGTAGATGCTGGAAGTCTGGAAGGAAAGTTTGGTCACTATATTTTCTACTGCCTATCCATATAACCTGTGTTTTTGTAGTATTGATCTTTAACCCAGAGATATTTGCAAAATTATTCAATTCATCGATAGATTCCTAAAGAGACCTCTCAGTACCATCTAGTATCAAACCCAGAATCATCTGCATATTGTAAATTTAAAATATTTATATTTTCCAATTGGATGCCTTTAATATGGTCATTATTTCTTATTTTTGATGCTAAGACCTCAACACAAAGTATAAAATATATATGTGGCGATAGGATCACCTTGACGGCATCCGCGTTGAATGTTGATAGGTGCAGAAATGTTGCCACCTTGATTAACATAAGAAAATTCTGAAGTAAAACCGTCAGACACAGGACTTTTAATATTTTTCATGTCTTTCAATGTTTTCCCTGCTTCCCCCAATGTTATTCTACCCTCTAAACTGCTAGACTCAACATCATTTAACTTTGGAATATAACAGTCACGAAGATGAACACCTTAATCAGTATTGTCAACATCCCTATGTTTATATAAGTCTGCATAAAATTATTGTACTTCTTCTAAAATATTTTTCTGGTTTGTAATAATTTCATTGTTCTCTTTCTGAATTTGTGGAATAACTTTGGGAATAAAGTTTCTGTTTTCCAAATTAAAAAAATAAGATGTAGGTTTCTCTTTCCCTCTTCTATCCATTTTTCTCTTGTTCTAATAATTCTACCTCTGATTTTTTTCAAACGTATACATTCTAACTCCCTTTTCTTATCTCCTAAATCTTCCAGGTCTGGGTTTATACTATCTTGTAAAATTTCTATTATTTCTTAAGGCCTTAAAATTCATCTTTCAAGTTCTGTTGCTTTTTCCTGTAAAATGCGTAAGATATAAATTTGCCTCTAATTTCCATTAACAATGTTTCTAAAAATAGTCGATCATTAATTAAAAACTGAATATCACTATTGGGAATAAGTGATAATGAGTTAAAATTATACACTGGAAGACAATATTGTAACTTAATGTTCTCGATGCAATTTTTTACCATATCTAAATATTCATGTTCCAGTAATAAAGAATTGTTCAGTTTCCATAAGCCTTTCCCTTTCTTAAATTCATTAATTTTCAAAGTTATAACTGGGGCTGAATGATCTGATCTGTAACCCGGTTCAATGCTTGATTTTTTTATACTGGATAAAAGGTTGTCTGAAATTAGGAAAAAATCTAATCTGGCCTGTTTTATTGGATTACTTCTCCGCCAAGTAAATCTCTTACTATCCTGGTGATGCTCCCTGTATATGTCAATAAGAATATAATTTTCAATAAGTTCTAAAACCTTGTTTCTAGCAGCAACATTGTTTATAATTCTGTATGAACGATCATAATCTAACTCTGGGTTCAATACTAAGTTAAATTCCCTCCATATAATCATATTACCATTCCCAAAACTATCAATAATATCTGAAATAATGTTATAAAAATCTGGGTTGTCTTGATTTGAGCCGTACAGAGTAATTAGTGTTGTTCTGGAACCCTCAATGGTAATATCAAGAACAAGGAAAATTTCCATTCAAGTCTTTCTTTTCTTTGTGCACTTTACTTTCAAAGTTAGAATTTAAAAGAATAGCGATATCACGTGAATTTGATTTAAAAGAACTTAAATAACTGTCATATCCCCACTCATTTCTTATGTTATTTTCCTGATCTAGTGTAAAATGGGTATCCTGCAAACAATAAATATGATACTTCTTGTCTCTTAGATACGCAAACACGTCTTTTCTCTTTGCCTTATCTCCAAGGCCCTGGCAGTTAGCCGAAAGCACACTGATATCGTTCATGTTATTTCAGAGTTTGCAAATGATAAAAGTAAGATTGAACCCCCAAATGGACAGGCAGATAAAGAGGAAATAAAGGTAAAGACAGGTTTACATAAAAGCATATCTAAAAGTCAAGATAAATAAAACTACCACCCAACACTTACAGGACTCGCAAGTCACTGCACCTGACCCTCAAATTTTCTAATACCGGAAATGCTCCTATGCCGGAAGGTACTACAGTGTAGTAACGACTAAACCGAAAATAGCTCTAAAATCCGGAGACATCAATGGTAAAATTAGAGCCACACTTATCACTCGTTTCCGAAATATATATTTATAATAATAATATTGATGAAAGCTAGAAAGTGAGTAAAAGCAAGATATACGTAACCAACATATTATAAGCGTAAATAGCATTACTCAATACTTCGCTACAGTTAGTGTGATCACTAAAGTCGAACGAAATATATTTTAGCCAAAACGTATTATAGCTGTTTACCTGTAGGGGTTTTATCTCTTTACTATTTTGATATGATATTTATTTAATTATTTTGTTAAAATACTTGTTCATGGCTAAAGTACTGTTTTTATAAGCGTAAACTAAGTCATCTGAAATGTTAAAGGCACTAATATTGTTTTTATTATTATTTTGTAGTATGTTTTTCCACCCTGACGGAAGGGCCCTTCTAATTTTTGGAGAATTCCGATATCTAGTTGTTTTTACTTTTTAACTTTTTCAGTTATTGTTCTGATAAAATAAAGTTATTTTATTCAACATTCCAGATAATGTTTTATCTATGTTATTCCACTCCTTGCCCATCTTTTGAAGAAAGAAAAGTGGACTACTTTTGAATAATAAATTATGATTCCCAAATAAATTTTGGTTAAGGACATCTTCTGCACTGCTTATAGATACCTTTTTTAGAAGTCTTTGCTAATGCCTAATTCCCTCCTGATAAATTGCCGGAATTTCTTTTCAAATCGATATTATGAGTGTTGCTGCATCTACATAAGAAATAATCTGTATTGTATGCTCTGTCATAGCTTTGCAGAAAGTGTTTACCTAGTATGTTCCTTGTCTGTATTTCACTATGAATTACTCTTAACATCAGTTTGATTCTATTCATTGTAACAATTATCTCTATATCAGTCATATTTAACCCTCCATGTCCCTTTTCTAAATAGTTTCTTTTACCACTTTATTTATTTTACTACCCTAAAGAAATTCATATATTAATTTGTTTATTTTTTGTAAATATTTTTTAGGTATGGTGTTTTTTGCTAATTCATAAGTTAACTGAGACCATAGCAGGGGTTTAATTATTAGAGTTTTCCCTCCTTATGATAAATTTCTCACTGTCCATGTATTGATTATATTTTCAATTGTTTTAATTTTACTCTCCCATAACCTTGTTTTACCTATACTATTATATCCTTGAAATATTCCTAATATCTTGATATTGTCTCTGCTTCCAGCTGCCTATGTACATGCATTTTCCCCCTTTTATTTAAGCGTGCACCTGATGCTTTCTCATATTTTTTCTAAAAACTTGAATAAAAACGGCACTGAATTTTCTTTACCTAGAAATAGTTGTGAATCATCTGCAAACATGTTTATTTTTGTTTGAATTTTTATATTTTTTACTTCTGGAAGGTCAATACCTATTATATGTTTATCTTTCCTTACGGAGTAGGCTAGTACCTCTGCCTGAACTGTATATAAAATAGGTGCCAAAGGGCATCTTGTTTTACAGAACGAGTGATAAGTTAAAGTTGGGCATATGGCCATTTGTTAGAATACAACTTTTGGAATATTTGTAGGTCATATTAATGGTCTCTGTCATTGTTGTTCCAAAATTAAATTTCCTTAAACTGTTCTCTAACTAGCTCCATTCTACTCTATCAAAAGCTTTCTGTTGATCTAGAAAAAATAGTATCCCTCCCTTCCTATTAGAAATATAATTCACTAAAAAAAAACAGTTTTTTTTCCTCCATTAAAAGCAATGTGTGATTAATAAAAAAAAAACTGCACTAACAGTTCGTCAGTTCATGTTTCTGATTGTTCATCTTCCTCTATCCTACCCTGTTTGGAGATTCCTCCTAAAGGGCTCATAGAGGCAGCACTCATAGTCCTCATTTTATCCTTTGATGTCCTGTACATGATCCTGAAACGTCTTGGCATCATTTTGATCGTAACATAACTCGATGGGTAGTCCTTTACTGATAACACCCTTTTCTAGCTCCATATAATGGTGATTTGTTTTTTGTTTACACAAAGTTTTCACAAAATTGTTCACACTGGAAATGGCATGGTAATTTTTTTCACTCTGTACACTTTTCCCTTTCTTAGGTAGCTGGATACTACACAGTGTAATCCTTGACCTTGGAAAATGAAATCTGATTTTTTCCACTGCTGTCGTGAAGTTGATGGTGATGTTGTCAATGTTGTTGCTTGTGTTTTTTGTAAACATCCTTTGTACCTAGGATGTACCACCACATCATCAACCGCCTCACTATCTATTGCTGGGTCTTGGTCACACATCTGCAGAAGGTCCTCCACCTTGCCTACTGTTGTCCCTGATTTGGATTCATTTTTCATAGATGGGTCCGGTATCTCAACCCTGTTGCAGTTGCACGAAGTATAACTGATGTAATCCCTGGTGTGTGTACAATCTTCATGGAATGAAGGGGTGAAATAAGTCCAAATACAATCTAATAGTGTATAGATTCGGGTAAAACACGTTAAGACGAGACATCCTATAAGATCGTGAGATGTGAAAATGTCGGAGATTGGACGCGTACCTACAGAACAGCAGGAGGTGGGAAAAGGCTTCTGCAAATCTCAGAAAGTTAAACTGCCGAAAAGAAACAGCTGTAAACTTGTGTGGAACGGAAATAATATGTAGCACTAAGGAGCGTTCAAACTATATTAAGAGCATAAAAGCATCAAACCCATGGACCAAAATATCACGTTTGTTAAGTAAAGTAACAGATCATTTTTTTAAAGTTGAATGATATTTTATCTACATCTTTGGGAACAAATAAGGGTTGGGTATCAACAGAAAAATTGTATTTTGTAGACAAGTCTTTCATTACCTTAATCACCTGAATGTGTTCCAGCCTAGATACAGTGGTATATCTCCTGGCAATATATGGTTCTTTATCACCTGAATGTGTTTCACCCTAGATAAAGTGGTATATCTCCTGGCATTATATGGTTCTTTAGCACCTGAATGTGTTCCAGCCTAGATACGGTGTATATCTCCTGGCATTATGTGGTTCTTTATCACCTGAATGTGTTCCGGCCTAGATACAGTGGTATGTTTCCTGGCATTATATTGTTCTTTATCACCTGAATGTGTTCCAGGCTAGATACAGTGGTATGTTTCCTGGCATTTTATGGTTCTTTATCACTTGAATGTGTTCTAGCCTAGATACAGTGGTATATCTCCTGGTAATATATGGTTCTTTATCACCTGAATGTGTCCCAGCCTAGATACAGTGTTATATCTCCTGGCATTATATGGTTCGGTATCACTTGAATGTGTTCCAGCCTAGATACACTGGTATATCTCCTGGCTTTATATGGTTCTTTATCACCTGAATGTGTTCCAGGCTAGATACAGTGGTATGTTTCCTGGCATTAAATGGTTCTTTATCACTTGAATGTGTTCCAGACTAGATACAGTGGTATATCTCCTGGCATTATATGGGTCTTTATCACCTGAATGTATTTCAGACCAGATACAGTGTTATATCCCTGGCATTATATGGTACTTTAGCACCAGAATGTGTTCCAGACTAGATAAAATTGTCACATCTCCTGGCATTATATGGTTCTTTAGCACCTGAATGTGTTCCAGCCTAAATACAGTGGTATGTTTCCTGGCATTATATTGTTCTTTATCACCTGAATGTGTTCCAGGCTAGATACAGTGGTATGTTTCCTGGCATTAAATGGTTCTTTATCACTTGAATGTGTTCTAGCCTAGATACAGTGGTATATCTCCTGGTAATATATGGTTCTTTATCACCTGAATGTGTTCAAGACTAGATAAAGTGGTATGTTTCCTGGCATTATATGGTTCTTTATCACCTGAATGTATTTCAGACCAGATACAGTGTTAAATCTCCTGGCATTATATGGTACTTTAGCACCAGAATGTGTTCCAGACTAGATAAAATTGTTATATCTCCTGGCATTATATGGTTCTTGATCGCCAGAATGTGTTCCACCCTAGATGCAGTGGTATGTTTCCTGGCATTATATGGTTCTTTATCACCTGAATGTATTTCAGACCAGATACAGTGTTATATCTCCTGGCATTATATGGTACTTTAGCACCTGAATGTGTTCCAGACTAGATAAAATTGTCATATCTCCTGGCATTATATGGTTCTTTAGCACCTGAATGTGTTCCAGCCTAAATACAGTGTTATATCACCTGGCATTATATGGTTCTTTATGACCTGAATGTGTTCCAGCCTAGATAAAGTGCTATATCTCCTGGCATTATATGGTTTTTTATCACCTGAATGTGTTCCCGCCTAGATAAAGTGGTATATCTCCGGATATTGTAGGGTTCTTTATCACCTGAATGTGTTCCAGCCTAGATAAAGTGGTATATCTCCGGATATTATATGGTTCTTTATCACCTGAATGTGTTCCAGCCTAAATACAGTGTTATATCTCCTGGCATTATATGGTTCTTTATGACCTGAATGTGTTCCAGCCTAGATAAAGTGGTATATCTCCGGATATTGTATGGTTCTTTATCACCTGAATGTGTTCCAGCCAAAATACAGTGTTATATCTCCTGGCATTATATGGTACTTTAGCACCTGAATGTGTTCCAGACTAGATAAAATTGTCATATCTCCTGGCATTATATGGTTCTTTAGCCCCTGAATGTGTTCCAGCCTAAATACAGTGTTATATCACCTGGCATTATATGGTTCTTTATGACCTGAATGTGTTCCAGCCTAGATAAAATTTTTATATCTCCTGGCATTATATGGTTCTTTAGCACCTGAATGTGTTACAGCCTAGATAAAATTGTTATATCTCCTAGCATTATATGGTTCTTTAGCACCTGAATGTGTTACAGCCTAGATAAAATTGTTATATCTCCTAGCATTATATGGTTCTTTAGCACCTGAATGTGTTACAGCCTAGATAAAATTGTTATATCTCCTGGCATTATTTGGTTCTTTAGCACCTGAATGTGTTCCAGCCTAGATAAAATGGTATATCTCCTGGCATTATATGGTTTTTTATCACCTGAATGCGTTCCAGCCTAGATAAAGTGGTAGATCTCCGGATATTATATGGTTCTTTATCACTTGAATGTGTCCCAGCCTAGATACAGTGTTATGTCTCCTGGCATTATATGGTTCTTTAGCACCTGAATGTGTTCCAGCCTAGATACAGTGTTATATCCCCTGGCATTATATGGTTCTTTAGCACCTGAATGTGTTCCAGCCTAGATAAAATTGTTATATCTCCTGGCATTATATGGTTCTTTAGCTCCTGAATGTGTTCCAGCCTAGATACAGTGGTATATCTCCTGGCATTATATGTTTTTTAATCACCTGAATGTGTTCCAGACTTGTTAAAATTGTTATACCTCCTGGCATTTTATTGTTCTTAAGCACCTGAATGTTTTCCAGCCTAGATACAGTGTTATATCTCCTGGCATTATATGGTTCTTTATCACCTGGATGTGTTCCAGCCTAGATAAAGTGGTATATCTTCAGGCATTATATGTTTTTTTTATCACCTGAATGTGTTCCAGCCTAGATACAGTGGTATATCTCCTGAAAAATGAGTCCGGCAAATGGCAGCTGTGAAAAACAAGCTTTGCACTCAAACAGTTTCGTATTTTTCTACCACAAGTGTAATTAACACCAATATAAAAAATTATCAATAAGTTAAGTTGATAAATTTAAATATTAATTATCATTTTAACGCATATATTTTAAAAGATTGGTATTAGAAAGCACACATTACTATATACTAAAATGGCTAGAATAATCCCGAGTTATAAACTTTTCCGAACGAAACTCTAGTGTTCCGAAGAGCCGTTGGGAACTTAGAGAAATGTCTGTGAAGTTGCTGGGTTTGATTATTCAAATGACCATTGGTTTTTGTTGGCCAAAATGTAAAAGGGTCAGAAATAGTTCTTATTGGTGAGAATCACTGTCATTTGTTAATCTGTTGCACGTCATTTTCAACAAGAATGAGACAAATGAAAGTAGTTTGCTGAGGATTTATATGGTGAGGGTCCAGTAGTGCTGCTGTAATGATGCCAAACTCGGTAAGAGCGCAGAATTATTGTCATAATCAGTCACCACATACTCAAATATAAAGTGAGATTTTAAAATTCATCTTGATTTATGTTAATTTTCGTACACAGCCTCGTTGAAGAATTCTAGTTTGGTTTGATTTGGGGGGGGGGGGGTTTTTGTTTTATATTATTAGTGAGGAAGTCTTGGTTTACATGTGTCTACCTGAGGTATGTCGTTTATTACAAGTTTCTGGTTAATATTTTAAAACAATTTTGAGGTAAAGATTCAACATTTATCATTCGCATCACTTGTTGTAAGCAAATTTTATTGATTTCTGCTGATTATCCTGTGTTCTAAATTCCTGGTTTAAAGTTTGTGATCATATATTTTGTGAGTTAACAGGTAAAGTATATGTTCAACTGTTCAGTGTTCCTCCAAACCAATCAAATTAGTTAACCTCCCCTCACCCACCCCAAGTAGTTGGTTTAGATGGTATCCCAATTTTGTAAAGACTCTCATATGTTAATTTAGACCTGATGGTAAAGAATCTTGCAAACTACCAGATATAATCAAATCTAAAATACATAACTTTACCCAGACCATTAACTGCTTATTTTTACATTTGATCTATCTTGACCTCTCTAGGTTAATTTTAAGTCCAAGAAAAAAATCACAATAAAATATTTTTTACAGGCAGTTTTTTATCAAGAATATTTATACTATGTATGTGTACATATCACTATAGCATGGCTATTTCATTAGATTAAATTAATCTCATCTTTATTTATGAAAAGTTTCTGGCACTATATCATAAACTAGGGAAATTAGATATAATTTCAAAAATGAAGAATGTCTTATTTCAGTTCCTTTTCCAAATTAATTTTATCACACAGGGGAGCATATGGTAACTGGACCTTTCCCCCAAAGTTTGAAGCAGATTCCAAGAGAAATATTCAGTTTACTAATACACGAGCAAGATACTTTACTCCGCTTGTTCCAGTCTACTCAGCTGTAAATGAGTATGTGGTTGGGCAGTGCTAGAAATGTAGAATGCTAGCTGTGAATACCGTAATGGCAGCACCGGCTGTACGCTCCACAGGGAGTTGAGAAAGATATTGACTGGTTGCAAATATACACAATGGAAGATATTATATATAATAAATGAGCATCACAGTATATATTTATTTTGCTGCACACTTAATAAGCATGTGACATGTCCCTGTAAACCACATCTAATTATAGGTAAGTAACCCACATCTAATTATAGGTAAGTGGCTATAGGGGAATTATTATTGGAAGCCAATATCAAAACATTCAACTAATACAGCACATTAAAACAAGGGCCCCATGAGTTTAAAAGGTCACCTGAGTTGTAATACAATTGTTATTTGTAGTTGTGATATGACAAAAACAAATATTACATATGTATAGCAGGGAATTTTGTCCCTCTACAATACTGAAAAGTCTCATTTCCATAAACTACAGCAAAATTTACCCCCTTCCTAGGGTAAATGGGTGACAATTGATAAAAAAAAAACCTATATATCAGATATACACCTCATACACCTTCTATAAATCAGGTATACACCTTCTCTAAATCAAATATGCATCTACTACCAATAAAAACCTCCCTTACAATACGTATACACAACCCTTACATCCGGCATCAGCTCCTATAAGTCAGGTATCACCTATACATCAGGTATACACCTTCTATACATCAAGTAAACACCTTTGGGTCACTCCCATATATCAGGTACCAGGTACGAACCTCCCATAAATCAGGTATACACTACCTATACATCAGGTAAACACCTCCCCATACATCAGGAATACACCTCCCATACATCAGGTATATCTAGACATCAGGTATATAGTATACAGCTCCAATACATCACTCATCAGGTATATATACCTCCCATACATCAGGTAAATACACCACCTATACATCAGGTAAACACCTCCCATACATCCGGTATATACACATTCCATACATCAGGTATATACACTTCCCATACATCAGGTATATACACCTCTCATACATCAGGTTTACACCACCCATACATCAGGTTTACTCCTTCTTTACATCAGGTAACGCCTTTTATTCATCAGGTATCACCTCCTTTACATCAGGTATACACCTCCCATACATCAGGGCATTTTAGATTGCTATTCTCTGTAGGAAAGTTACTATTATTCCTCATCTATATAAGAGTTGTCTCATTGGTTGTTTAGATTACCTCTTACCATACAAGAAATATGAGCTTGGGGATCTCAACAATGTCCATGCTATGACCCAGGGAGGAAGTCCTCAGGGATTGGTTGGGCTCCATTAAGGACTTGATAGCATGAGTGTTATTTTCTCTGCATGTCCAGCAACATATGAAAAGGATTTGAACTGATTTCATGTTAAGACCTTGGGAATAAGCCCTCAGGAGCAGGAAATGAACCTGGAGCCAATCCTGTACGCATGGATGTGTTCAGGGTATGGTGGGGAATCTTGATCATTTAAAGTACATAAAGCTTTACACCCAAAATTCCTCTATGGCTGCTTTGTCCCAGTTTTTCAGACCTGAGATATGCTACAATCTGTACAGTCATTAAGGAAAAGTAGTTTTTTGAAGATGAAATTGTCTTAATTTGCTCTATATTGGGCCCCATCTTATGCCATGTCCTTATAGGTTGTAGAAACTTGATTGATACAAAATATGGTCACCTTATTGCCTCAGCCATTTTTACGGTATATTGTAACAATTTATATGGTGACAGGTCCTTCTAGAAAGTAGTCTTTTACAAGTTAAGATTTGCCAATTTCCCTTTATTGGCCCCGCCCCTCAACCCTAAGGTGGCCATATCCTTTCATAATATAAAAGGCGAAAAATATATTGTTTTGTGCCTAAACAAAACTTTTTTGCAATTTTTCAAAGGAAGAACTTTTCAAGTCAAGATCACTCTCCTTTCTATGTATAGGCTGAATAAAAATAAATGAAAAATTGAATTAATAACCTATCTAAACCTATCCATATTTTTTTCAAACATGTAACAGGAAACAAAAATCTTTTGTTGTATATAGAGGATACTCATACACAATAAGTGATGACTCTTTATGAGGTAAATCAAATAGTGTTAGTTTATATGCAGTATATGATCAACAAGTTTCAGCAATTAGATGATATATAACTGAAAATAGTTATGAGAGATACTTCATATACATAGCTTATTAAAGAAATACAGAATGTAGTGTACAGATAATGTAAAGATAGGATTATGTATACACAGTATATAAAGGAACTATACAGAATATATGAAGTACAGATATATTTAATTCGTTATAACCTCTGTACACAACTCTCTATATGCTCTGTTTAACACTCTATATCACTCTGTTTATTAGCAACTCTCTGAATACTATGTATATGACTTTCTTTATACTCTGTATTATATGATGTCTCTGTGTATTCTGCATATCACTATATACTCTGTATTATGTGGTGCCTGTGTACTCTGCATACCACTCTTTATATACTCTGGTTACCACTCCTAGCATAGCCTGTATACCTGTATACACTGTATATCACTCCTCATATACTCTGTATACAGATCATATATTCTATATACCACTCTTTTATTCTATGTATACCACTCAATATATTCATTATAACACACTTTTATACTATATTTACCACTCCTGATATATTCCGTATACCACTCACTGTATAATCTGTATACCACTCCTCATATACTCTGTATATAACTCACTATTTACTCTGTAAACCCCTCTCAATATACTCTGTATACCACTCTCTAAACTATGTATACCACTCTTTACAAACCTCTGTATATCACTCTCTATATATACCCTGTATACCACTCCTTATACCCTGTATACCACTCTCAATATACTCTGTACACCACTTTGAAGATGCTGTGCATGCTAATCCTTATATACTCTATATACCACTCTCTTTACTCTGTATTCCACTCTATATATTTTCTGTATACCACTCTTTATGTGCCCTGTATACTACTATTTATAATCTGTATGCAATCCTATGTAAAGACATTTCAATTATCTTTTATAATAAACAGGAGGCAGGGTAAGGGCTTGTCTATGGAGCAAATCCTGATAACATAAGTGTATCCAAATCGTCATGTTCAACAATTGTATATACATGTATTAAACATAAACATGTATAGAATACCATAGACAGATTAAGCACATGTATTCAGTATTATGGACAGATATTAAACTTGTATTTACTACCACTCACAGGTAAACCATATGCAATTGCTACAACAGACATGTGTAACACATGTATATACTGTCACAGACAGGTATTACACACGTATATACTACCACAGACAGGTATAACACATGTATTAATTACTACGAAAGAGAGGTATTACACATGTATATATATACATTTTACAATAATTGTCCATTACATTTACCCTATACATGTTTTATACATACATTTATATATACATGTATCACAATTGACAGTAAGGCAGATTGAAAATTGATTGCCTATCACTGTATATATTGACAGGTTTTCTGACACAATCGAGCACTATTTAACTAGGTGAAATATAGTGATACATGTTACATTATTACCAGAAAATGGTATAGGTATACGTATTATTTTAATTTCAACGAGAGGGTGAATACATCTCAGGGCTTCAACTATTCCGTCTTTGCATATTGCAGTGTTATCTTCCCTTGGGAGCAGGTATTGATTGTTACGTCATTGGTTTGTGTGAGAAAATTACGCCGTTTTCTCAAAAATTGATGACGTTACTCTCACAAACAAGTGACGTAACAATCAATCCCTGCTCCCAAGAGAAGATACCTCTGCAATACGCAAAGCCGGAATACATAATAGTGCTTTACCTGGAATTGAGGATTATACACATTTTTAATGTTTTGCTACATGAATTATGTTGTTAAACAAATAGGTATATATCATATATATATACCCTAGACCAAATAGTATTGCTAAATATGCATCAAACAAATAATATGCTGGGACTGCTGGATCATGATGTGGGACTGCTGGATCATGGTGTGGGACCGCTGGATCATGATGTGGGACCGCTGGATCATGATGTGGGACTGCTGGATCATGATGTGGGACTGCTGGATCATGATGTGGAATAACTTTGAAAAGAACCTGAGGAGTTCCTTGAGTTAGCCTCAATGTTATTTTTGCAGTTTCTATTATTTTGACAGTCTGACAGGTAGGTAAGATTTCTGATTAGATAAATATGTTTTACCATGAATTCATATATTTAAATACTTATAAAGTGCATGATGTTACCGTGCATATATCTGGCTTGTGCCATTTTGGTCACACAACGATGAATCTACACAACTAGAACCAATCTGATAATGAAATGTGTATCACTTGTCTATAATACATGGGATATAACTTTTTTCTGTGAAAGTAAATATATATGTATGTTAACAGTCTGAAACAATTAATAAAAGTTCCTCATAATTTATGTGAAAGTTAAGATAATTATAAGTTTATAACCAGTCTGAAGCAATCAATATTTGTTTCTTTCATGTCTGTGATAGTTAACACAAGTTTATGACTAGCCTGAAACAATAATTAAAAATTGATAACCTCACTTGTGATAGTATAATACAAGTTTTATAGCCAGTTTGAAACAAGCGATAAGTTTTCCTAACATGTCGGTGATAATAAATATAATTGTTATATGTATAATCATGCAGTTTTAAACAATGTTATTTTTCTGTTACATGTCTGTGAAAGTTAAAACAAATTTATAACCAGTCTGAAGCAATGATTAAAAATGCATAACCTGTCTATAATAGTAAATACAGGTGTAATTATTGACACTGAAGTTGGGTCTGAAACAATGTAAATACATATATGCAAGCAATGTTCATGATCTGTGAAATTTAGTACTTGTGTATTACCAATCTTAAACAATAAATTAATGTCCATAACCTAAAGTAAATTTGTTATTTTAAATTCTTGTGAATTGCATGTGTAATAATTGTGAAAATTGATGTAATATATCTGCGATAATATAAACATTTAATCCACATACATTTATTGTTAAAAAGAGTTTTCATAAGTAATTTTGCAAGCATTGTTTTAAGTGTTTGAATTCAGGAACCCGCTATCAAAGGCATCTGATCGTTTTTGTAGGTGTAGTAATTCAATTTGATAAAATTACTGAAAATAAAAGAAAATCAGGGAAGACATTACAGATCTAAACATTTTAATGACTAAACAGTGAGTTATACATGCAGGAATTAGTTTCCTTCCGTTTTGAATTACACATTAATAACCTTTTCTCCACCACTTACCCCTATATACCTCCTATTTCTTTTTAAAATAATGTAAATCCCGCTCCAACTTGTCGTATATTTGTTGACACTGAAATTCTACTTTCACTTTCACATACTTCATTTCCGGTTACAAAAATAAGAAACTATGCGGCTTTCGATTAGGTGCTATACCATTCACAGCTGCCGTTTGCCGGACTCACCGGAAAGGAGGACGCGGCAAACAACTACGCCCGAGGACATTGCACCATCGGGAAGGAGTACGCCGACTCCGTTCTGGATCTTGTTCGGAAGTTATCCGACAATTGTTCCGGACTACAAGGTTTCCTGATATTCCACAACTTTGCAGGAGGAACTGGTTCTGGCTTCGCGTCCTTGTTAATGGAACGTCTGAGCGTTGATTACGGCAAGAAGTCAAAAATGGAGTTTGCGGTATATCCCGCGCCGCAGGTGTCCACTTCTGTTGTGGAGCCCTACAACTCAATCCTCACTACCCATACCACTTTGGAGCATTCCGACTGCGCTTTCATGGTCGACAACGAGGCTATCTATGACATTTGTAAACGTAACCTCGACATTGAGAGCCCGTCGTATATCAACCTAAACCGGATCATCAGCCAGATTGTAAGCTCCATAACAGCCTCACTCCGGTTTGACGAAGCCCTGAATGTAGACCTTAACGAATTCCAGACCAACCTGGTCCCTTACCCTCGTATTCACTTCCCCTTAGCAACCTACGCTCCAATTATTTCTGCAGAAAAGGCTTACAACGAACAGTTGGGAGTAGGTGAAATCACTACAGCCTGTTTTGAACCCCAAAACCAAATGGTGAAATGTGACCCTCGAAACGGGAAATACATGGCGGTCTGTTTGCTTTACCGAGGTGATGTCGTGCCGAAGGATGTCAATAAAGCCATTGGAACCATTAAGACCAAACGATTAATCCAGTTCGTAGACTGGTGCCCAACAGTCTTTAAGGTCGGAATCAACTACCAACCTCCAACTGTAATCCCTGGGGGTGTTCTGGCAAAAGTACAAAGAGCCGTCTGCATGTTGAGTAACACAACAGCTATCGCCGAAGCCTGGGCCCGTCTGGATCACAAGTTCGACCTTATGTACGCTCGCCGTGCCTTCGTCCATTGGTATGTAGGAGAGGGCATGGAGGAAGGCACGGCGAGCGTCATTCTGGTTACCTTTTATACTACTGATGAGACTTTAGACATGGGTTGTCATTCTGTTGACCTTATATACTACTGATGACAGTTATCAGTAGTATATATGGTCACCAGAATGACAACCCATGTCTACAGTGTCATCAGTAGTATATAAGGTCAACAGAATGACAACCCATGTCTAAAGTCTCATCAGTAGTATATAAGGTCAACAGAATGACAACCCATGTCTACAGTGTCATCAGTAGTACACAAGGCTTTCAATGTCAGTATAGTCAGATGTCAGATAATATCGAGTCATTTCGTGCAAATAGCACTCTGATACTGCAGGCAGTCAGAGGGACGGGTTTCATGTTAACACATTCCGCCCCTTAATACTGCAGGCAGTCAGAGAGACGGGTGTCATGTTTACACATTCCGCCCCCTAATTCTGCAGGCAGTCAGAGGGACGGGTGTCATGTTTAGACATTCCGCCCCCTAATACTACAGGCAGTCAGAGGGACGGGTGGCATGTTTACACATTCCGCCCCCTAATTCTGCAGGCAGTCAGAGGGACGGGTGTCATGTTTACACATTCTGCCCCCTAATACTGCAGGCAGTCAGAGGGACGGGTAGCATGTTAACACATTCCGCCCCCTTAGAAATGGGGTTATAAAGATGACTCAGCTGGTGGCCCCCTCGTCTCTCTTCACATATTCCCTTTCCCTTCAAACAAAGGTGGATTCTTTAATTTTCCTACAGACAATCTTCCAGTTGACTTTACCGCGTTTAAGAATCGAGTCTCTGGTCTTTTGCACTCGTTCCTTGACAAAGAAAATATTTTTCATTTGGCCTATTTAGAGTACATATTTAACATTATAAACATCACAGACAACAAAACCTCTCGCTTAATGGGATATGTTGATGTATCTATTGAAAGACAACCAAAGCTCTTATCGGGGATGGATTAACTTCGTAGACAATAAACACTGCTGAATACCTCAACATGTTTCAAATATATAAACAATTCCATTAAAAGGTGGAGAATTATTGTAAATGAAAATTTCTTTTTTTCTTTTTACTAAACAAATTCAATTTTCAAAAGATTTTTTTCAATTTTATGCATTTGTTTTTAGCTCACCTGCCCGGAGGGTAAGTGAGGGCAAGTGTGCTTATGCCATGGCGCAGCGTCCGTCGTCCGTCGTCGTCCGTCGTCAATTTTTTCTTTAAAACATATCTCCTCCTAAACGCTAAAGAAAATTTCAACTAAATTTAGTCTGAAGCATCACTAGGGGTGGGCAATCATTTCTTAAATAAATGAAGTTGATTCGACCCTTGAGGCCAGGGCCGCGGCCCTGAAGTGGAACTGAGCTAAATTTGCTTTAAAACGCATCTCCTCCTAAACACCAGAGAGAATTTGAACCAAATTTAGTCTGAACCATCAGTAGGAATGGCCAATCATTTCTTAAATAAATGAGGTTGGTTTGACTATTGAAGCCATGGGGAAGGGGCCCTGAAGGGGAAATTAGCTATATTTGCTTAAAAACGCATCTCCTCCTAAACGCCAGAGAGGATTTCAATTAAATGCAGTCTGAAGCATCAATAGGGGAGGGCAATCATTTCCTAAATAAATGAGGTTAGTTCGACCCCTGAGGCCAGGGGGGCGGGACCCTGAAGAGGAACTTAGCTAAATTTGCTTTAAAACGCATCACCTACTTAACGCCAGGAGGGATTTCAACCAATTTTAGTCTGAAGCATCACTAGGGGAGGGCAATCATTTCTTAAATAAATGAGGTTGCTTTGACCCTTGAGGCCAGGAGGCTGGGCCCCAAAGAGAAAAATTATCTTATATTTTGCTTTAAGACGCTAATATCCCCTAATTGCCTGAAAACATTTCTTAATTGAATGAGGTTGATTTGACCCCTGCGTTCCTAAGAAATGGTACAGCTAGATTATCATATTCTAGGGTGTAGTTTTTATAAATATATTACTTATTTCAAACATGTTAACTGTTAACATGGCAACTCAATGAAGGCCCCTGATTACTTGAAAGTCAGATAGTGTGGTCCCAGTTTGGTTAGAACATAGATTTTGTCTGGAATTGAGGAAATTTCAAATAAAGATGTACTAATGCATTCAATTGTAATAACTTTAATATAAAACCAGGTGAGCGATACAGGTCCAATGATTTTATCATTAATATTTATTATTTGTGTGTTAGAGTAAATGCGGTTAGCATTATTATTGTTATCGTCTGTTTAAGACAATAGAATACCCTTGTTATCAGGGATCAGAAGATAATGTGATGACTACTCCATACAATAGATACCACATCGACGGTGGCTGATTCATCTGACCTTCTGAATCTACCTAGAAAGCACTGTAGTCTTCCCTTGGTCAATAATAAATAAGTTTCAACAAGTTTTGGTGAATATCTTTCTCTATCACGAAAAGAGGTAATCAGAATGTCATTGTCGTTATATCTGAGACAGAGAGGTACCCTCTGTGTAGACTTACATCGATCAAGAATATATATACTAACCGTGATGCAGGGCTACAATACTAAGCCTTAGAAACGATTAAGCTGGAAAATATGCATCACAAGTTTCTTAAATTTCCTGTTATTTGCTTTTGATTGACCTGATTCGTTCGGGAAAGGAAACTAGAAGTTGTAGGTGCAAACTAAGGAATTCTGTATCTTCATGTACTAACAGTGATCAGGTACTTGGTGGTTTTTACTCCCGTGGACTATCACACTGACAAAATAGCATCTACTACAAATATACGGAGTCATATATTTCACTTGAATTACAAAAATGTGTTGTAAAGGTTTCGAAAAGCTTTTCTGGAAAACAAAAATGCCAATAATTACAACTGGACTAGTGTTGATCTTAGCCAATATACTACAACTAGTGGGTGTTGTCTCACCGGAGTGGGACATGTTTGATACACCGTACTTTGGTTCCAAAATTAAACTCTACCAGAATCTATGGACAATTCACGACGAAATCAAAGACAAATCTATTCGAGAGGGATTGTTACCACCATTGATAAACACAGGTAGGTGAACAATACCAAGGATAAAAAATACTAATATTATTCAAAACTTTTTCTCGCCGTAGATATTGCCTTTGTTCCTATGTTGCTGTATCACTTCTGTGGACTCCATGATGTCTAGGTTGTCCGATCTGTTTTACTTACAATGCCTGAAAGCTATAGTAAATAATATTCTGGTCTACATAGTAAATAGCATTTTATTATGTAACGTCTGGATTTTATAAGTCAGTTCGTCTATGCATACTTCTGGACTTGTCTATCATGGCTGGAAGTTTATAATAGATAAGGCTGTTCTCTACAGCATAACGGATTTGATATGTTGACTTGTATAGCGATCGAGTTAGTATATAACCCGTTGACTGAATGACACAATTGTACATATATTAATTATAACATGTGTACTTTTAGTACTTTTTAATACAGTAATCATAACGTGTTTGTGCAAATCATACCAACATATAATTGAACAAATGCCTACCAATCCGTACATTGTGTGTGCTTCATGGTGACTAGCCTCTACAGTAGAACGCTTTATTTACAGAGTGGAAAGCCAGAATCGTCAGACTGGAGGTCAGTGCGTTGGTGACCGGTGTCCTTGCGCTTGTCCTAGTTATCAGTACAAACGTCCTGAAAGTGTCGTCAAGGAGACAAACCTTTCTGGTCACCTGTTATGTTCTAGCGGTATTGCTAGCATGCTCGTCTGGTAGGTCACTTTCTCCTTATCAGTCTTGTACTACAATCTTGGCGTGTAATGGTCATCAGTCTTTTCTAACATACTGTTGGAATGTATGTTTGTCTCTTACGTGAATTCTTGCAAAATCATTACTTTAACATGATTCAAGTTAAAATACAAATATATTTACCATTCTTCAAAAAGACAATTGTGTGTCGTAATCAGAAGTACAGTTGATAAACTCTCTGCATTATAATCAACAAGTCCAGGGATCAAATCCCCATGATGATGATGTCTTAGAAAAATAGTCTTTGTAACTCTTGAGGAAACTGGCTCCCACCGGAATAATTGAACAAGAGCCCCACAAGCCTATATTGCTCACCGAGGTTTTTTTTAGTGAATCACGGCAAAACATTATCTGCAAATATTACGATACCAACATTTACAAATATCTTATCTGTCTCTCAGCAACATACTTACATTGTGGGTCCTATCCCTCTGTCCCCAAGTGATTGGGGCATTGTTTATACAATATTGAATCATAATGGAAGGATACTATACATCACATTTAATTAAGATCGCTTTTTCTGTATGGAACAAAAGTTCAGATTTATCTCTATTTGTCCTATCGCGACACGCTCCACTGCCCCCAGGGGAATCACACCCTCAAGTTACATAAAACTGAGTCCGTGTTGCTCAAAGATTTGTCTAAAATCCCTACATTCTTACAGAAGGATTAGCCACTATTTCCCCTTCTTGTGTCCAACCCATTTGCCCCTTGGGGCCACAACATCTGTTTATAATAGAAAATGGAGTCCTTTTTACTCAAGGGTGCTCTATACCAAATTCGGTTTACATCCCTCCACTAGTACAGAAGACGGATTTGTAACAGGTATTCCCATGTTCCCACTACTGAGCTCCACCCTTCTGCTCCCAAGCGGAGCAACTGCATTTGATTATACAAAGTTGTTTTCTCCTTGCCCTAAAACACTTACATTTGTGAACATAGTTTAAATCTCTCCGTTGGTATGGTAGAAGAAGCATTTTTAACATTTTTTCACTATGTTACCCCTATTTTTTCCACACTCTCAGTTTATGCAAAATTGAATTCCCTCGCACAAGGATGTTCTAGAAAAAACTGGTTGAAATATCAACATTTGTACAAAGGGGGAAAACATGTATCCCCATGTTCGCCCTTATGGGCTCTGCCTCCAGGGGAGCAACACCATCTACGAAATAGAATTTCCCATGCCAAAGGATGCTCTAGTTTGAATCAAGTTAATTTAGTCCCCTTTCCGCAAGGATGCTCTGCACCAAATTTGTTTCCAACCCC
>NW_018406511.1:152754-163311 GCF_002113885.1 Mizuhopecten yessoensis | reverse complement strand
CCCCCCCCCCATTCATACCGAAGAACGGGTTTAAACATTTATCCCTATGTTCTCTCTAATGGACCCTGTCTCTCTGCCCCAAGGGGAGCCACACTCTCCGCTAATATGAAATCGAATTGTCTTTGCCAAAAGAACTATCTAGACGAAAGTTGGTTAAAATCCCTACATTTGTACAGAAAGAGAATGTTTTTAAAGAATAAGCAAAATTTCCCTTTGTGGCCCCTCCCCTCTGCCCCAGTGGGGCAACACCCTCCATTTATACAAACCAAGGTCCCCTTTGCCCAAGGATGCTCTATACTAAATTTAGTTTTAATCCCTAGATAGTACTGAAGGAGAAGAATTTTAAAGATTTCCCCTATTTTGGCCCTCCCCCTGCCCCAGTGGGGCAACAGCCTTCATTTATACAAATTAAGGTTCCCTTTGCCCGAGGATTATCCAGGCTAAATTTGGTCAAAATCAACGACGGACGCTCCATCATGGCAAAAAAAATGATCTTTTTTTCCATCAGAGATAAAACAGTGCTAGGACTCTGGATCCATCTCAAAACTATAAACTTCATCAGACAGTGAATAATATTATGTTTTCCTTTCAGCCGTCACAGCTATTTTTGGTGTACAAACCTACAAAAAGAACTACAAAAGCATCCTAAGCATTGAAGCTTTTCATTCTTTCAACATGGTACCGATCGAGAAATACGTCCTGTCCTGGGGTTCGCACGTCTCTTACGCGAGCGGGAGTTTCTACTTGTTATCAGCGGTCCTAATCATCGTGAACATCATCAAATCTGTGTCAACCACAGCCAATTCGTCTGCAGTGTCACCATCAACCTCTGGCAGTGAGCATGCGTAGGGGAGGTGTAATAATCTATGGGATGTTGGCAATATAGAAATCTACGGGATGTCGGGAATATAGAAATCTACGGGACACCGGGAATATAGAAATCTAGGGGAAATCGGGAATATAGAACTCTAAAGGAAATCGGGAATATAGAACTCTAGGGGACACCGGGAATATAGACCTCTAAGGGAAATCGGGAATATAGAACTCTAGGGGACACCGGGAACATAGAACTCTAAGGGAAATCGGGAATATAGAACTCTAGGGGACACCGGGAATATAGAACTCTACGGGACCTTGTGTGAAAAACCTGCGAGGCTAAGGAAGATGTAAACAACCTACGGAACTTTGTGTAAACAATCCACTGGACTACAGAAGGTAGGAACAACCTACGGGACGGTGAATTTGTGAATAACAACCTACAGCTCTTGTAAACAACCCACGTGATGGAGTTCAGTTTTAGTTTAAACATATTTTATTTGATTTTTTTTAAAATGGAATTGGACACAAGTTAAACAACTTAGAAACGTCCTCTTCCATAAACTATTATACAATGGTAACATACATGTATGGCAGCATTTCATGAACAGTTGATACAAATATAATATATACATATTTATAAAACGTAACATTAATGTATACAGATGGAAATATGCATTTCCCTTATATCAGTACTAGTTCAAGGAATTTCCCTTAAAATGGCATAGATATAGTATGAATGTCATGCCTAACAATTAAAGTATGTACATGTATAATAAATCATAGTGAATAGATACCACTGAGTGTTGGAACCAGTTTCTGCATGTAAACCGCAATTTTCTACTTAACATTTCATTTGACTAATAATGATGATTTGTCTTTATTAATTGATACTGAAGCAGATTATGCAAAACGATTCGTATGTTTGATATATTCTTGTACAAACAACCGTATATTAGCATTATCTGTCTGGTTCAGATTAATAGAACCATTCAACAGTACATCTAAATCAATGACTATATCATATCTAGACAATTGTCTGAAAAGTATATCCCGACATTGGTTGTATATATTACACTGAAAAAAATAATGAAAGTGGTTTTCTGTTGAGAAAGAACAGTTACATGCTGGTGATAAGACTAAATTACACTTGAAAAGATCTGCATTCAACGCGCTTCAGACAGTTTAGATACAGGTTTTTTCTAAAAGTGCTATGTTTTAATTTTGACACTGTTTCTAGAGTTCTAGTTGAAATATCTAATGAATTCCACATTCTCAGGGTATTGGGGATACACGATTTTTCATACAAAACTAGTCGACACTTGGGTAATACATAATCTTGACCATTTCTTAAATTATATCTACTAATGTCATTTACTTTATTGGGTACGATGTTTAGGGAAGAAGGACCTAAAGTATGGTGCATTTTGTATAATAATAACTTTTGTTTTTGTTTCCGTCTGTCTTCAAGTTTTTCCCAGCCAGTTTCACTATACAAAGACTGTATACTAGCAAATAAAGGCAAACCTGTAACTATTCTGGCTGCTTCCAGTTGGACTTTTTCTATTTTATTAGAATCTGCATTGTTACAACCATCCCACACTTCACTCGCATATTCTTAAATAGCTCTGATGAATACAATGTATAATTTTGATAAAATTTCTTTATTCATAGTAAATTTCAATTTTCGTAAAACAGACTAATGTTTAGAGGCTGATCTGACAATATGCAAAATATGTGTTTCCCACTTGCAATTTTCATTTAATGTTACCCCTAAATGTTTGTGTGTAACACTTTTTGTCAATGTTGTGTTATTAAAAGTCAACTGAACATCAAGTCTTTCTAAAGGACCAGTAAAAACACTAGTCTGTTTTATTAGGATTAAAATTTACATTCCATTTCTTCGACCAGTGATCAATAACTGCTAAATCATGGTTCATGTAATATTCAATTTCTGCACTATTATTTGAAGAATATGCAAGTGAAGTGTCGTCAGCAAACATTCTTGACAATGAAAATATTTTTTCACAAATATTATTAATATATAACAATAATAGAAATGGTCCTAAAACAGAACCTTGTGGTACAACAGCATTTACATATGCTGTGTAAGAAAAAGCTTCACGTAAACATACCATTTGATTTCTACCACTTAAATAATCTCTCAAAAAATAAATATTGCCTCTAAGACCATATGCTTTATTTTTTTTCATTAAGCCATCATGCCAAACTCTATCGAAAGCTTTTGAAATGTCAAAAAATACCGTACATGATTGGCGCTTATTTTCTAATAATAAACAAATATTATAATCAATAACTAGTAATTGTGTAACAGTAAAATGACCTGGAACAAAGCCTGACTGGTGTTTATACAGGAGGTTGTTATCGATGACAAAATGAAATAAATGCTTGTAGATTACTCGTTCAAGCACTTTACTGACAGTACTAAGAAGAGAAATAGGTCTGTAATTAGAAGAAAGAAAACGCTCACCGTTTTTAAATAAAGGTATTGCTATAGCTGTTTTCCACTGACTTGGAAACTTACATTGACTTAGAGATAAATTAAAAAGCAATAGAAGAGGTATACAAACACTTTCTGCAGTATTTTTTAACATTGTATGACTAATTTGATCTTTTGCGGTAGCTTTGTTTAGCTTCAAAGTTAAAATAATATCCTTTATTTCAGTTACAGAGAAGACAATATTTTCAATTGAAGTAGGGCATCTTGAAGGAAATTCTGGGATGATATTTGGTTCATCAATATCATTAGCAATGGAACAAAAAAACTTATTGAGTAAATCTGTTTTTTCTTTATCAGCATACACATACTCACCTATATCACTGTCATATAATGAGGGAATTGATTCTGATTTGGCTGTTTTACCAATAAGTCGATGAATAAGTTTCCAATATTGTTTAGAATCATTCAAGGCAAAGTTATCAATAATTCCGTTAATATTTTCAAAAAACGATGTTTTAGCATACTTCTTCATATTGTTTACTTTGTTTCTCTGTTGCCTGAATTTCAGAATGTCGCATGGACGATTAAATCTACGTGCTTGTTTGTGTAACCTATCCCTTTATTTGATTTCCTCCGTAATTCTGAATTAAACCAGGGTTTATCATTCTTCCTAACAGTTATTTGTTTTTTTGGTATGCATAGATTAGCAAAAAAAGGCTAGTGCCTCTGCCTGAATTGTATATAAAATTGGTGCCAAAGGGCATCCTTGTTTTACAGAACGTGTGATAAGTGAAAGGTGGGCATATCGCCATTTGTTAGAATACAACTTTTGGAATATTCGTAGGTCATATTAATGTACTCTGTCATTGTTTTTCCAAAATTAAATTTCCTTAAACTGTTCTCTAACTAGCTCCAATCTACTCTATCAAAATAGTCTGCCTCGGATCTCAGGAAATATGACTTGCGTTGGCAACATTTGTTAATGCTCGACAGCCATCCTATTTGTAAAGTTTGATATATAACAAAACACGCTAGGGGGGCTGTCACCCCCTATTTGTTGAAAAAACGATATTAAATCAAAAGGTCATTAGATGCATTTTAACCGTTTTATGGAAATATTCGAACATTGTTCCCATTTATCAGTTTCAAACCTCACAAAAAATATTGTTAACACCAACACTTTGTTTTGCTGGAATGATAACATGCAAAAGAGGTGACAAAAAACTTTTATTTCAACAAAAAAGTAAAGTTATTGGTTATTGTAGCACTGAGTTTCGCAATAGAAGGGACTGATCCGAACACAAGTGAATACATCAAATAATTAAATGTAAAGGTTCGACCTAAAACACCTCTATCCACATCTATATAACACATACTTCAACATATACAACCAAAGATCCTCATTGATGCGATATTTGTTTTATATATGTACGGCTAATCACAAAAACAGCAAACTATGGAATTCCCCAATATTTAGTCATCTTCATTCTCAACAGGATTGGCACATCCTGATGTCTCCCATTTACATTCAAACATGCAAATCTGACCAGACTTATAACATTTGCATCTTGATGTGCTGCATTTTGTAGTGCATCCACATGCAACCAACTGCAAACAGGAGACAGGTACCGATGGTTTGCTCATCCAAACTGGTTTCAGTACACACGACTCTATAACCCAACAGCCTATATTTGTTGGATTCTCTGGCTCGAAATCTGCATCAGCTGCTTTCATCCAGATCATTGCTTGATAAGCTGCTCTCTTAACGTGTAACGCGAATGCATCTTTAGTTGGCGGAAGCAGCTCTAAAGACTTCCTGGCTTTTAAGAATAGTCGGTATCGGCAGACATCAATACTGGGTTCATGGGTTTCGGGATTGCATCCATAAAGACCACACATGAATTTCTCAACATTACCGATATCTCCACCGTGGCCAATAGGAGATAGAAGTACAGGGTCTTCACAAAACATTTTCCAACATGCCTTTTTACTTATTCCCGAAAAGGAAGATGTGGTGTCGCATCCTGTCAGAGCGTGAAATGCGAGAATGTTTGCTTTTACATCAGCAGTTAATTTCTGCGATATAACATGTACCGGAAAGCACCTCTTGTTCTTTGATGTTCAAGACACCATCCATGTTTCAATTTCGCAGCCCAAATGGTAGATTAGTAGGAGCAAAACATCTGTATCACGACACTGAACAACCATTCGTTCATATCCCCTTGTAATTGCATCCTTTGCATGAATCACAATCCGCATATCGGCTTCTTCTTGTTGAACGGACAACTTGTCGGCATTGAAGCTACTTGATTTCGCGTTGACATCACCTGTGCAGCCTCCCCCAGTTACTTGTGTTGACCCAGGTGGCAATGTTTCAGCACGCTGTAATAGCTCATTGGAAAGAAATCCTGCAAGATCGGATTTGTTTTTATCCAGGGTAATGAACTGCTCCCATACCTGAGGAAGGGGTACTTCTGGGCCGGTAATAAGTTTTCGTATAGGGCGTCGCTTTCCAGACCGCTTGCTTCGAGTTGCATTCTTGATGGAGTTGCCACCATAATACCGGTCAAATGTTACATCAACGCGCGTAGTCTTGTCATTGAAATGTTTGAATACTGACTGCAAAAACACGTGTGCATAGTCACCAAATGTTTGACACTTTGGTGGTTTACTAAGTGCTTGGACTAACGCATGCCCATCAATTACCACGCAGGTGGCTTTGTCGGAGGGAGGTAGTTCCTGTGGTGTTTCAATACCTAAATCCGCTGTCAAAACATTGAGAATTTGCGACTTTGTTGTGGTATTCATGTTTTCACTCGCGTTGGCCAAAGAGAGAGGAACAGGCGCCAGTTCATGTTGTAACACTTCAGCAGTTTGGACAGATCGTCCCGAGTTTGCGGCATTGAAAAGCCGCTGTAGCAACCTCCTGTCGACCCTTATTAGCTTCGTCATTTTCTGCCTATCCTGTGTAGTTTTTTTTGTACAAATCAGAGAATGTCTTTGATTTGACCCTTTTAATTGGTGCGAAAAATTCCACCGTTTTCTCCTTCAGTCGGTTAACTGCAAATTCTTCAACTAATTGTCGACCCTTCTTTTCACAAGTCAACAGATCGGAAGTGATTTCGTCTGAAGCAACGTCTTTTGTTGCTACAGATACCAGTTTTGTTTCATTAGATTCGTTTGGTGTTCGGGAGTTTGTTGTTAGACCAAAGACATCAAGAGAAGCAATAACTTTCATTTGCTCTTTAACAAGATTTTCTTCAACGTTGATACGCGTAGGTTGAAGCTTCAGCTTATTGTCACTCGTCTCTTCTTCATCATCGAGTAGTTCAAAGAAATATTATATAGAATGAATCGAAAGACATACCTGTTCATGGCAAATATCCATATAAATCGCATGTAAACATGCCCTGCACTTTTGGTAAATATAATGGTAAATGGCTAATTTGGATGTAAGGGAGGTAACTGTCGATAAATACGTCTCTAGCTCACACTAAGTGTGCTTGATTTATATCTTATATATAAATAATAATTTTGTTTTATGTTTCTTTATAGATCGAGTAATGTAAAAACACACAGTAAAAGGGTTCAGATTGAAAAATCAACCCTATGTGGTTATTATAGCAAAAATAAAGAACAAAAGCACCCGTTGACCTTTGACCTCATTTTTTAGCCTTATTTCAGCATTTAAAAGGCGACAGCCGGTCTGAATGATACACCTAGATATCATACAAGACGTTGGTGGTAAAAGTTTTGCATTAACAAATTTTGCCAACAGAACCATTTTCCAGGCCTCTTTTCTGAGATCCGAGGCAGACTAAAAGCTTTCTGTTGATCCAGAAAAAATAGTATCCCTCCCTTTTTTTCTATATCAGTATATTAAATAACATCGGACAGCAATCGTATAGATTTCTCAATATTTCTACCTTTAATAAAGCCTCTTTGGTCGCTATGAATAATATTTGGTAATACAGGTTTAATTCTCTCTGCAATTATCTTAGCTATAATTTTATAGTCTGTATTAAGTATTGTGATTGGGCCCCAATTGGCTATATCCTCCATCTCCCCTTGTTTGTACATGAGTCTTTTGGTAATAAATATTTCTTTAATTACCTGTGTATATTCGTTTTTGATGCTATGCCAATAAAGTTGATAGAATTCTGATATAATGCCATCACTACCTGGAGCTTTATTGTTTTTCAGAGTTTTGACAACTTTTTTAATTTCTTTGCTGTCGGAATTTTATCACAATTTTTCTTCTCTATATCTGTTAATTTGGTGTCTATATTCTTTAAAAGTTTTGCTGCCTCTCGTTCATCCGACCCCTCAAATGTAAATAATTTTTGGTAAAATGTTACTTGTTCTTTTAAGATGGTATCTATATCCGAACAAAACTGTCCATTTACACATTAAATTGATGACTATTCTTTATTTTGTGCTCTCAATTTTTCTTAACTGAAGAAGTAACGAGTAGATTTTTCCTCGTTCCATTGTACCCTTGACCTTACTCTTGCAGCCTCTGCAAGATTATTATCATAAGTTTGAATTTCTGATGTAAGTTCCTGAAGTTCCCTTTCATTATAAATTGAACCCATATCCTTTTTCCTTTGCAATTCTTTTAATTTTGATTCTATTGTTTTTATATATGTTTTTGGTTTATTAACTATATATGACTACATGTAACACATAACTGCTGTATTTTTATTTTTGTAAGTTCTCACCAGTTAATTTTACTGTCATAATCCCCAATTGTTCCAAAAAGCTTAAAACATTTCTTTTAAACAATCTTATTTTATTGTATCAAAATTCATCTTCCAATATCCCTTTCCTCTTTTAATTTCATCTAAATTGAGAATCACAACAGGTGAGCCATAGTTGTCATTTTTGTATATGGAATTTATAATCATGTGATCAGTCGATTTAATTGTTAGAAAAAGATCTATTCTTGATTGTTTCCGCCCTGTTTTGAAGGTTTATGATTTTAATCCTGGGTGTCTAAGACGCCAAATTTCTTCAACAGCCAGATTTGTTACTAGTAGTTTTAGTTCATTTTGCCCTATGTCAACATGTGATGTACAATTTTTCCTATCCATTTCTATATTTTGAACACAATTAAGGTCTCCAACTAGAATATGTTTCTGATCATTACCACTTATATCTTTGAGTTTTGTCTCATGTTCTTGAAAAATAAAATTTTATCATTATCCTCATTTTGTGTATATACATTGATTAACCAAAAAGTATTTCTAGTTTTAAAATGATAAATCTTCCATCTGTGTCAAAAATAATTTGTGAGACCTTCAAGTTTAGGCCTTTCCTTATAAGAATAGCTACTCCCCTCCATTCCATTCCTTAACCCATTTTTTTGTATATTACTGTCACCACAGTGAGTTTCTTGCAATAATGCAATATCTACTTTTTGGCATGTTAACCAGTGAAAAATATTTCTTCTTTTCACATAATTATTCAAACCATTGACATTGATAAATGGAAGTTTAAGAAGCATGAGAAAATTGCATTAGTATTAGAAATAAAATTCACTTAAGTTTTTTTCATTTTTTTTCTCCATAAAAAGCAATGTTCATCTGTGATTACCAAAATACACTGTACTCACAGTTCGTCAGTTCATGTTTCTGATTGTTCATCTTCCTCTACCCTTCCCTGTTTGGAGATTCCTCCTAAAGAACTCATTGAGGCAGCACTCATAGTCCTCTTTTTATCCTTTGGTGGCCTGTACAAGATCCTGAAACGTCTTGGCTAAGACGCTGGCTCCATATGGGCTGATGTGAATGCCAGTGGCATCATTTTGATCGTAACATAACTCGATCGGTATGCCTTTACTGATAAACCCTTTTCTAGATCCATATAATGGTGATTTGTTTTTTGTTTACACAAAGTTTTCACAAAATTGTTCACACTGGAAATGGCATGGTTATTTTTTTCACTCTGTACACTTTTCCCTTTCTTATGTAGGATACTACACAGTGTAATCCTGGACCTTGGAAAATGAAATCTGACGTAAAGTTGATGGTGATGCTGTCAATGTTGTTGCTTGTATTTTTGTTAACATCCTTTGTACCTAGATGTACCACCACATCATCAACCGCCTCACTATCTATTGCTGGGTCTTGGTCACACATCTGCAGAAGGTCCTCCACCTTGCCTACTGTTGTCTCTGATTTGGACACAATTTTCATAGATGGGTCCGGTATCTCAACCCTGTTGCAGTTAGAAGCACCAAGTATAACTGATGTAATCCCTGGTGTGTGTACAATCTTCATGGAATGAAGGGGTGAAATCAGTCCAAATACAATCTAGCAGTGTATAGATTCGGGTAAAACACGTTAAGACGAGACATCCTATAAGATCGTGGGATGTGAATATGTCGGATAAGGGACGCGTACCTACAGCACAACAGGAGGTGGGAACAGGCTTCTGCAAATCTCAGAAAGTTAAACTGCCGAAAAGAAACAGTTGTAAACTTGTGTGGAACGGAAATAATATGTAGCACTAAGGAGCGTTCAAACTATATTAAGAGTATAAAAACATCAAACCCATGGACCATAATATCACGGTTTTTTTTAGTAAAGTAACAGATCATTTTTTAAAGTTAAATGATATTTTATCTAGATCTTTGGGAACAAATAAGGGTTGGGTATCAACAGGAAACCTGTATTTTGTAGACAAGTCTTCCATTATCTTAATCACCTGAATGTGTTCGAGCCAGGATACAGTGGTATATCTCCTGGCATTATATGGTTCTTTAAACACGACAAACGGCGGTGTGGCCGGAGTTCTGCTATATTTTCATGTAAAACTTGAAATACCGAAAGCAGTCAAAACAAACATTATGTACACGATGACGTTGAAACGTCAAGAACCATATTAGGTCATCACAGGTGTTCAGAGTTTTGAAGTACTTTGACACCTGAACCATTTTCCTTAACGAATTGGGACCCGTGCTCAGGTGGAATATTAGGTCGGACATCAGTACCACCCAATGTGATTAGAGACATAATCCGTGCGAGTAAAGCTGATGCAAGACAAGAAGTAACTTGGAGTCCAACATTAGCCATCATTCTAGCCCGCGTTTCCTATGGCCCTGACACTAGACTTTGACATTTTGACAGATGCCTGGCCCACAATAGAGAAAACTACATCTATATATCATAGTGTATCATTTGGATGGGAGATAACCATTGTGTATATCTGTACCTATTACACATCTATATATCACAGTGTATCATTTGGATGGGAGATAACCATTGTGTATATCTGTA
>NW_018406511.1:152463-152578 GCF_002113885.1 Mizuhopecten yessoensis | reverse complement strand
ACATCTATATATCACAGTGTATCATTTGGATGGAATATAACCATTGTGTATATCGGTACCTATTACACATTTATATATTACAGTGTATCATTTGGATGGGGGATAACCATTGTGA
>NW_018406511.1:109686-151407 GCF_002113885.1 Mizuhopecten yessoensis | reverse complement strand
CCAAGATGGCGCCAACCATAGTCAGGACACAGCTTTGAACAATCTTCGGCAAGAAATGACTTTAATCCAAGCCACACTTGCCCAAATAAACAATCGCTTCATAGGTGCCGGCGCTAACAACTCCGCAAATAACCCTACGGTGGAACAGGCGCCCACTCAAGGTAGGGAAAGTCTTTCTTCTACGCATGACCATGCAAAGAAAAGGGTATCGATGGACGACTTACCTGAGGTCAACATCGTTCCTCAACATTTCCGCAGCGCCATATACGCGCACAAACACATAAATCTGGCCTTACTTCTCATTCCCGGCATGGACAGCGATACCGAAACAAAAATCATCGACCAGTCCGGTAACCAGGTCATCGTGAAAAGTAATGATCCCAGAGCTATGCGCCATCTTNAACATCTATATATCACAGTGTATCATTTGGATGGGAGATAACCAACGTGTATATCTGTACCTATTACACATCTATATATCAGAGTGTACCATTTGGATGGGAGATAACCATTGTGTATATCTGTACATCTATATATCACAGTGTATCATTTGGATGGGAGATAACCAACTTGTATATCTGTACCTATTACACATCTATATGTGTATCATTTGGATGGGAGATAACCAACGTGTATATCTGTACCTATTAAACATCTATATATCAGAGTGTACCATTTAGATGGGAGATAACCATTGTGTATATCTGTACATTTATATATCACAGTGTATCATTTGGATTGAATATAACCATTGTGTATATCTGTACCTATAACACATCTATATATCACAGTGTATCATTTAGATGGGAGATAACCAATGTGTATATCTGTACATATTAAACATCTATATATCACAGTGTACCATTTGGATGGGAGATATCCATTGTGTATATCTGTACATTTATATATCACAGTGTATCATTTGGATGGCAGATAACCATTGTGAATATCTCTACATCTATACATGTATCTTCAGGATGGGAGATAACTATTGTGTATATCTGTACATCTATATATCACAGTGTATCATTTTGATGGGAGATAACCATTGTGTATATCTGTACAACTATATATCACAGTGTATCATTTGGATGGTAGATAACCAACGTGTATATCTGTACCTATTATACATCTATATACCAGAGTGTAATATTTGGATGGGAGATATCCATTGTGTATATCTGTACATTTATATATCACAGTGTATCATTTGGATGGTAGATAACCAACGTGTATATCTGTACCTAGTACACATCTATATATCAGAGTGTACCATTTAGATGGGAGATAACCATTGTGTATATCTGTACATTTATATATCACAGTGTATCATTTGGATGGAATATAACCATTGTGTATATCTGTACCTATTACCCATCTATATATCACAGTGTATCATTTGGATGGTAGATAACCAACGTGTATATCTGTACCTATTAAACATCTATATATCACAGTGAATCATTTGGATGGGAGATAACCAACGTGTATATCTGTACCTATTAAACATCTATATATCACAGTGAATCATTTGGATGGGAGATAACCAACGTGTACATCTGTACCTATTACACATCTATATATCACAGTGGATCATTTGGATGGGAGATAACCATTGTGAATATCTCTACATCTATACATGTATCTTCATGGTTTCGTTTTCGAACCCGATTTTTGTTTTTGCTGCAGTAATAACACTTGATCCCTGTTGATTTCCTTAAATGTTAACCTCAAATTCCCCTATTAAGCCTGCTCATTTTCCTCCTAAAAGCTCATGGCTCTTACATAGAAATTTTTACACATGATACCAAGATAAGACATAAGCACGAAACAGATGTGATTAAAAACGAGAAAAAACAGATTTTTGGTAGCATGTTTTACTAGATAGAGTACAGATTCTGATTTAGCTGTTACTATATCTGTACATACAATATATCATTATTATATACACCGTCACATCAACTTTACATTATTCCACATAATGTACATGAAATATTTAATTGATTTATAAATACAACAGGTAATGTACAACGCATAGACGAGAAAAATGGTAAAATACTGTACATTATATACATCGAAGACCCAACAAAACGAATGAAGAAAGTGAACGAGAGATGTACATTTTCCTGTTAAGCTACAATGTTTTCTTAAAATGAAATACAATAACACAAGAAATGTCCATAATTTCAACCTGTGATAACATTGTCTATATAATATCCAATTTGTTATCAGAAAATGCTTCGACCCCATAATATACTTTAAACTCCAGCTTGAGGAGAATCTCTTTCAATATTCTGTGAACATAAAAAAATAATACTTCCTGAAAGAGAAGGGAAATAATGTAACTTCCAAGTACTGTATAAGGGTTAGGACCATCAGGCCTCGTCAGTACAGACTGTGACAAGTGATGGTAACTACCAAGTACTATGTAAGGGTTAGGACCATCAGGCCTCGTCAGTACAGACTGCGACATGTGATGGTAACTACCAAGTACTATATAAGTGATGGTAACTACCAAGTACTATGTAAGGGTTAGGACCATCAGGCCTCGTCAGTACAGACTGCGACATGTGATGGTAACTCCCAAGTACTATATAAGGGTTAGGGCCATTAGGCCTCGTCAGTACAGACTGTGACAAGTGATGGTCACTACCAAGTACTATATAAGGGTTAGGCCCATCAGGCCTCGTCAGTACAGACTGTGACATGTGATGGTAACTACAAAGTACTATATAAGGGTTAGGGCCATTAGGCCTCGTCAGTACAGACTGTGACATGTGATGGTAACTACAAAGTACTATATAAGGGTTAGGGCCATTAGGCCTCGTCAGTACAGACTGTGACAAGTGATGGGAACTACCAAGTACTATAAAAGGGTTAGGACCATCAGGCCTCGTCAGTACAGACTGCGACATGTGATGGTAACTACCAAGTACTATAGAAGGGTTAGGGCCATCAGGCCTCGTCAGTACAGACTGCGACATGTGATGGTAACTACCAAGTACGATATAAGGGTTAGAGCCATCAGGCCTCGTCAGTAAGACTGTGACATGTGATGGTAACTACAAAGTACTATATAAGGGTTAGGGCCATTAGGCCTCGTCAGTACAGACTGTGACATGTGATGGTAACTACAAAGTACTATATAAGGGTTAGGGCCATTAGGCCTCGTCAGTACAGACTGTGACATGTGATGGTAACTACAAAGTACTATATAAGGGTTAGGGCCATTAGGCCTCGTCAGTACAGACTGTGACATGTGATGGTAACTACAAAGTACTATATAAGGGTTAGGGCCAACAGGCCTCGTCAGTACAGACTGTGACATGTGATGGTAACTCCCAAGTACTATATAAGGGTTAGGGCCATTAGGCCTCGTCAGTACAGACTGTGACAAGTGATGGTCACTACCAAGTACTATATAAGGGTTAGAGCCATCAGGCCTCGTCAGTAAGACTGTGACATGTGATGGTAACTACAAAGTACTATATAAGGGTTAGGGCCAACAGGCCTCGTCAGTACAGACTGTGACATGTGATGGTAACTACAAAGTACTATATAAGGGTTAGGGCCATTAGGCCTCGTCAGTACAGACTGTGACAGGTGATGGTAACTACCAAGTACTATATGAGGGTAAGGGCCATCAGGCCTCGTCAGTACAGACTGTGATGGTAACCCTGATGGAGGACCAGCCAAATTCTACAGACTGTCGATTTGACAGAGGTGAGAACCATCCACTCCCTGATGGAGGACCAGCAGAGATCTATTGACTGTCGATGTGACAGAGGAGAGGACCGCCCACTCCCTGATGGAGGACCAGCCGAGATCTAGTGACTGTCGATGATTATGTTGTTCCCTATAGGAACTTTGTCGATAGATAATGATTAGGAAGGTTTTATAAACCTTGAACTACAGAATTTTATATAAACAGGACATTAAAGTAATATCAAATAAGACCAGAGTTTATTGTTCGAAACCTTCTCCAGCACCTTATATATTAGCAGTTCATAACTTCAGGAAGAAAGTCTAACATTTTAACTACAGATAGAGCACACAAGTGATGACTTCAAAGTGATCCCTTATCAGAGATGGTCTCTGCATACAAATAGTTGTAAAAAAAGACATTTCTCAAAACAAAAACGCTACCATTCTAAAAATAATTAATGAAATTTCAATTGTTCAAATCATCTTATGTACATGTAAACATTAAACACACAAGCAAGTCTGTGTGTGTGCAGGAGTACCATCAGGCAGTGTTTGTACCTAAAATATAGCCCGTCGGACAATGTAGAGAGGACGACCTAGAACACCGGACGGCCAGATCAGCTCACATCAAACAAGCACTCCCACCTACACACCACCACTCCTGTATAAGTGTACTTTTTTTGTTTTACAATAATACACTTTTTGATGAAAATGAATCGCTTAAAGAATAGTTTGCAATACAAAAAAAAATGTGTTTTGATTGGAAAAACAGTCTCAGTTCATCAGAAATCTCATTTAATGAAGCTGATTCAAAAAGGCTTATCTTAATTCTTCAATGAACTTCAAACTGATTGGAGAGTTTTAAAAGATTTTCAAGTTGAACTTCATTTACAATCATGTACATGTATATAATATCTATAATGATGACTTGAGTATACAAAGTTACATTATCTTAGTTTGTATCCCAATACGTTTTATTTCCGTCAGTAAATCACTTCACTTTAATTTTAAAAAAGCATTAAAGAAATTAGACCAACGTTATAATTATATAAATAAATGTCAAAGAAATAATCAGTATTTTCATCATAATGAAATATAACAAACACATAATAACAAATGTACGGTTACTAGATGGTAGTGTTTACCAGATCCACACTACACATAAACATATCACAGGTTATCCTCCACCCATCCTTACATACACCATGTACTCGTCTCTCACTATGACTTACCACAATCTTGAGGAGATATAATCATCCCCTCTGAATATTATCACATTTATAAACGTTTTAACCATTTTACATTTTGTAATATATAATGTCCACCATGTTGGGCGAGTTGATAAACATTTTGTTCGTAAGCTTCAAACAAACAGTACAATCCTATTATAATGGAACTCTACATAAAGTCTGTATATACACACAAACATATACATTCTCAAGCTTTCCAACTTAGGCTGCACCGACAGTAAACACAAACATATACATTCTCAAGCTTTCCAACTTAGGCTGCACCCACAGTAAAACACAAACATATACATTCTCAAGCTTTCCAACTTAGGCTGCACCCACAGTAAAACACCTGAAGCTTTGATATTGAATCACAACACAAACCAGAGATCGATTCAGTATTGAAATACAAATAACTGTCCATGTATTAACATGTTTTCACTTCTACCCACTTTGTATATTTTTACATTTGTAACAGGTACCAAGCACTACCTGAAATGTTAGTCAAACAAGTTATATGATACACTCTTATATACATAAAACCTGTGTTCACTTATTCTACAAATGAAAGGAAATTAATGGTGGGTCCGTAATCGACTTCCAAACTTGAAATTATATAAATGCTACTTTCCAATACAAACAAATTAGTCCCGAGCTGACTTACTCATTATTTTGACCGATAAAGTCCACGGTAAAGGGTTCCTAAGAGAGGTCGCTCAATCAAACCTAGAGGCATGAGTTCAGGTTCTACATACAGCACTGCGGAAAATGTCATTTTCATAAAAACATGCAAACTGCCAAAAAGAACAAGGAAATTGTATTGGATAAAGTGTATTTCTTGAGGGTTCATAGAGTACACATTTTCAAATGTTTGCACAAATATTGCACCAACAGTTTGGTAAGCATGATTTCATAGCAATCAGCATCATTTACAGATTAAGTGTCAATTTCTCAGGAACACTATATACCCTTTACTCACATTAATTTTTTCCAACTTTTTTATATCTTTGTTATTTTCTGAATTATGTAGATGTTTGAAAATGTTGATGCTAAATTCCGCTCCCTTTTCCTAAGTAACTAATCCAGTAGCCATAATTACCGGAGAGGATTTACATCTGAATCCTGAACACAGAATTATACAAACATTGTTATATAGATATTCTGTACAATACACATGTATGGTTTATAAATATTTCTGTTAATATTTCAGTTGATATATTATTGTATATACTGTATCACATTAAAACCTTTTTGCAATTTTTAACTTACAAACAATTGAGTAGATACAGACCTTGCTCATTCCTAGATGTGACTGAATCAATAACACATCTGTGGTACTAATATTTCTGGTAACGACAACTGGTATAAACTGTAAACCTTCGACTTTGAGCTGTTACTATCTAATTATTATTCATCCTCATTAGATTTCCTTGAATAAAAGCATTTATTTAGGTATTGTAAATATCGTAACTTTACCTGAGGGTATAGAATTTGGATAAGAGCTGAGAATATTAATAAAGAAACTGATATCAGTTTGGAAAACAAAAGTCCCTGTGTGCAAATCTATTCCTTTCTATAGGAGTTAACATAAAATAAGAATGCTTTTCTTGTTTCAGAATTTTTTTTAGAGTCAAATTATCGATTTCTATTAATTTTTCAACATACCTACAAAGAAAGCTCCCAAACTTGGAACAGAAAATGACAGGTCTAGACAGGATTTTACTGTATAGGAATTGTAAAAGCTGATGAATGAGGGGGATAGTAAAAACTAACATACAAACAAATACTTAAAACAAATGTCCAGATTGTTGATAAATTTCAATTTCAAAAAGGACAAACGTTATTATACAACTTCACACATGCTGTCTTGAAATTGCACATCTCCAACTTAGTGACACTTAAACGGGTCTGGGATAAATAGTCCTTTTTTATGCACTCTCAAATAACCCCGTAGTTCTTTGGTCCCTACTTGAATTTGGGCCAATTTTATGCAGAAATGCTCATTCGCAAAGCTATTATATATAAGCTTGTTAAATACAAGTATCCCTCCTTATTAACATAAACAGTGTGAGTTGTTCACCCTTAACTCAACTAGCAGAAAATAGAAATACATTTGTATTTGAGAAAAATGGTATCATATCTTTCAATAACTTAATTTCAAATGAAGACATAGGTTTGGATTGTCTCTGTATCAATCACAATTATTTTTCACATCACTATCATAATAATGTCTCACACTATTCTACTGAAATCTTATGATTTTATACCCAGGATAAAAAACACTTAGGAATTTCGAATTTTATCACCAAACAAGAGATCCCAGAGGAATCTTGGCGCCCACCTTTGTACCATCTTCATTAGTTCTTTGTCAGTTCGATCTTTTCTCTTCTTTCCTCTAATCTGTTTGATCGAGTCATGTTTACAGTAAATGCACCTTGAGGTAACTTTTGATCTAAATTTAATACTGATGTGTATGAAAGCCAACCTTCAAAGTGAGTTTGTCATTTCACATATTTACTAGTACAGTACTTAATGAGAAAGAAATAGAATTGATAATTGCAATATGAGAAAGATCTGTTTAGTTCTTTTAATCCATTTTGTTTTTACGATCAGTCCCAAAATATAACATGCACAAAGAGGGATCAAGGGGAACCTATATTTAAAATTTGAGAAAGATCTCTCTGGTACTTCTTGATAAATAGCAATAACAATTTTTCACCATCAAAATCCAAGATGGCTGCCTGTCGGCCATGTTGTTTATCTGATCAGTCTCAAAAGTTTCCCTGCACAGCTAAGGACCAAGGGAAACCTGCATATAAAATTTGAGAAAGATCCCTCTGGTACTTCTTTAGAAATACCGATAACAAGAATTGTTTAAGGACGGACCAAGGACGAACCACGGACCACGGACGCAGGGTGATTTGAGTAGCCCACCATCAGATGATGGTGTGCTAAAAATCACTATTTAAACAATCCTATATATATGGCAATATTTCCTCCCCCGTCAAATGGAGAAGAAAGCTATGTGAAACAACAAAAATATAAATCCCAGTTAAATTAATTTAATAAGTCCCCATTAAAGCTTGATGCTGTTCAATTCAACAGGATATTAATCTTAAACATTATACATCACTGACATGGTATATTTCTTTTACGTCAATCACATCTCAACTTAGCTGTCTTTCATTTTAACTTTGAAGTATGAGAGCTTTGTCGTATCACAATTTTCTGAAGAACTCTAATCAACTCGTTAAATCCACCTCTTTCAAACCTTACTCGTGCATTTCATCTTCACATCTCCTTCAAGCTGAAAAAGAAAACTTCTCGTAAACTTTCGGTCCATTTCAATACAATGATATTGACAGGCAACCTCTGCCAGACTGTTCCTGTGCAGCACAGCACTTTTCACAGGGAAATGAATGGTATTAATAATTACCATGATGAAATTGTTCATTAAAAAAAAAGAAAGTCTTCTCCCTTTTTCCTCATAGAAGGGGTTGCTGTTGTGGGGGCTGTTGATAAAACTGGGGGCCCCCAGGGGCCCCTATGGGTGGGGGAGCAGGATAATTGTTCTGAATGCTAGGCTGTGTCTGGGGAGGAACTGTGTTTTGCGCCATGCTCTGCATGGAACTGTGGGAGGGCCCAGTGGTGACGCCTTGTGACGATGTGTAGGCCTCTGTTCCACTGGGTACACTGGAACATAAAAATACCACACTTTAATCAGAGAGGCTATAGTAGCATATTCTGTATACTGAGGAAATTTTGGCCAAATTTTGGCACTGCGCCGGTGACATGTGACATGTGACAAACTGGTATAGGTTTATGATTATCACAAAAATATCTCTTCCATCATATCATAACATCCCAGTTATCAAATCATATAATTAACTCTAAAAAAAAAAATCATACACAAATTATATATGAGTATGAATCACCACTATTTTATGGTTCCCTCATTTTTAACACTTGAAAAGAATTTTGTCAAATTACATCATCACCATCCATGGAGTTGAAATTTGAATTAAAAGCATGCTGTAATGTTTGAAACTTAACTTCATAAAGACGTATAATGTACATGTGCCTACAGTGTTTTTGCCAATCCTGTTTATAATTCATTTAATAATTCAAAAGAGAAATTCTACTTTTGAAAACTTTTTTTCTTAATATAAAACATTATGGAATACATTTATTACTAACTTTGTAAAACTTTGACTGCTTGGTGGTGCATAGACTTGTGATGGTGGACCGACAACCATCTGTGGCATCTGTCCTTGACCCTGTGGCATCTGTCCTTGACCTTGCTGTGATATTTGACCTTGACCTGGGGGAGGCATCTGCATCTGATTTTGCATTGGCATTTGAACCTGTCCCGGCCTGAACTGCTGTTGGCCATTGTACATTGACTACAAGTATTACAAGGTCAGTATATAGCTATCTACAGAAGCACACAGAACACAGGAAATCATCATACACTTAGCAAACTGTTAACACTTACAAAAGGGACTTCTGACTAATTTACAGCAGAAAAAATAACATCCAACTTTCCTATGAGAACCCGAACCATTTTACCTCAATAAATCATTTTCTAATTTTATCAAAACTAAATGATATAACAGATAAATTTCTACAATTATAGAAACTCCTCATTCAGATCATTTTTGTTTAAAGTACACTGGACAAATGATTTTTCATCTGAAAAGTTTACACATCAAATGAAATAGATTTCCAACACAGAGTTGACGGACGTTTTAATTGAGGGTCTTTACATATGGGGAAAGAATCGTCACTTAAATAAATTTTGTTTACTACAACATTCTGCACTAATAGGGGTGGACAACCTGAGCTTACCTGACTAGATATGGGCTGTGTCATTGACATATTTGGATGCGAGAAATTCATAGGGCCTGGCGCTACACCACCCTTAAACGAGGCGTATGGGTTTGGGTCCTCCTTCATCAAGTTGTGATACATCTGCAGGGCGTCTACGACCTTGGAGTTTATCTCACATAGACTGGCATGTTTTCTGTCATACATAAATGAAGTAGGTATTAAATTTTCCACCATGGATACGTTAAGTATTTTATGGATAAAAATGTTTGAACAGCCAGTGTAAAATATAAAAGTATAAGCTTTGACTCCTTTTATAAACAAGAATTACGCGTCATTATATGTGTCGCCCGTCCCGCTTTGTCTAGCTCTTATACTTTGTCAGAAATAGCCTTACATGCAAGAGCTAATCGCAAAACCTTAACGTTGAGTTTTTTCTAAGTCCAAAAATTGGAGGTTTTTATCAAAAAAATACAGAAATTGTTGAAATGCTAGTAAAGTGTGTAAAGCATTCAGCTATACATCCCATGATACACCTGACCCAAGTTTGGTTGCTCTAGCATTTATTTTTTGTCAGAAACAGCATAATATGTAAGAGCTAAACGCAAAACCTTAACGTTGAGTTTTTTTCTAAGTCCAGAAATTCGAGGTTTTTACCAAAACAATGCAGAAATCAATGAAATGTTTTTAGTGCAGTAGGCTCCACTACCCATGCTACATCTATGATCGAGGTTTTGTTGGTGTAGCTTCGTCAGAAACAGAGCTAAACGCAAAACCTTAACATTGTTGACGCCGCTGTCGCCACCGCAAATGCAGTGCCTATGTGTCTTTCCGACATCCGTCGTAGGCGACACAAAAATTATCATACAAAATTTTTGTATTTGTTATATCAATATTCAGAGATTAAATCTTAAAATTCACAAATTTTCCTCAGCACTTATAATTAAGAATGTAAAAGACATGATATACCTGTCAATTTTCTCTAATTCTGTGTCTATCAGTGGACCCATTCCTTTACATGTCTCTGCAAGGAAAACAAAAACATCGAAATTTTAAATGAAAAGTTGAGAAATTTTATCAGACATGCTTTTGAATATATTCAGTTTTCAAATATTGTTTTTCATCACGGCCATTTAATATCACTGTTACACTAAAGCAGTGATTGCAATGAACCGATACATAAGTATCATATAGATCTATGTAATTACATGATTAAATACTGCATCAGTTTAATGTATCTAATGAATCACACCTGAAAAGTTACATTCCATTACAGTTATATTACTACTACATTACAACACACAATCTTTTTGTTCACCTTTTAATTTATTGACCTCATATCGGGGAGATTTTTACTTGGTTATTTTTCATTTTAAAGGCAGAATATATACTACAAATTTGTCGTCTTGGGAAATTGTAATAGGAAAACCCAAGCTCAG
This sequence comes from Mizuhopecten yessoensis, assembly GCF_002113885.1. Taxonomy (NCBI): domain Eukaryota; kingdom Metazoa; phylum Mollusca; class Bivalvia; order Pectinida; family Pectinidae; genus Mizuhopecten; species Mizuhopecten yessoensis. The sequence continues at coordinate 140,207 of NW_018406511.1, read as the reverse complement.
AAATCGTCCTATACCAAACAATGTTTTCACAAAACTTTCACAACTGTTGTTTTACATATTTATCTTTTTAGAACAATTGAATATATAATCTTACAGTATTAAAAGAGAAATCTGATTTTGTCAACAAAAAACTGTCCCCAGTTATCAACCGATATTTCCAAGAAATGTTTGTAAACCCTTATTCCTTAAACTTCTAAATTTGTGTGATTCATTCTATATTTTGTGCACACTTATTTGACCTTAAACCTTGAGGTGAAGGTCACAGTGACCTAGTTACAGTACACTGCACACCTTCCACAGGTGAAGCAGTTATTCTTCAATTTTCATACAAATATTTAACTCATCTACCCCTGAAATTTCATTATGAACTATTCCAACCTTTGAAATGGAAGAGTTCAAATGTGACTTCAGGGGTGAATGAGTTAAAAAAAAACCTGAAAAATATGCAGTTAGTTGAGCGTTGACAAGGTCACTGTTATATAATTCTGCTGCATTGTATACTCTAAGTGAATGATGCAGGTTTAACTTCATCAAGGCATCTTTACATCGTTTGAAGAGTTTGAAATGTATTAACAGCCTGGACAAATTCTCAGTAGTAAGGACCTAGGTGTACCTACCTTCAAGTCGGAGCATTTCCTCAGAGTCAGGCTGAGTCTCTCCTGTTGGGTCAGCATTCTGTATCAACTGCAATACGTTGTCAATCTTTTCCTGAAATCATAATAAAAAACTTCCATGAAATTGATTTCCGTCCTAAAGAGTTTAATCCTCCATATTTAAGATCTAAGTGAAGATTTATAATTATGTAAATATAACATGAACTAGAATACCGACAGGTCAGCAAGGGTCCCGCTGTATGCCTGATAGTGTATCTCCCGTATAGAATACTGACAGGTCAGCAAGGGTCCCGCTGTATGCCTGACAGTGCATCTCCCGTATAGAATACTGACAGGTCAGCAATGGTCCCGCTGTGTGCCTGACAGTGTCTCCCCCGTATAGAATACTGACAGGTCAGCAAGGGCCCCACTGTATGCCTGATAGTTTACCTCCCATATAGAATACTGACAGGTCAGCAAGGGTCCCGCTGTGTGCCTGACAGTGTCTCTCCCGTATAGAATACTGACAGGTCAGCAAGGTCCCCACTGTATGCCTGATAGTGTATCTCCCATATAGAATACTGACAGGTCAGCAAGGGTCCCGATGTATGCCTGACAGTGTATCTCCCGTATGGAATACTGACAGGTCAGCAAGGACCCCACTGTATGCCTGACAGTGTATCTCCCGTATAGAATACTGACAGGTCAGCAATGGTCCCGCTGTGTGCCTGACAGTGTCTCTCCCGTATAGAATACTGACAGGTCAGCAAGGGTCCCGCTGTATGCCTGACAGTGTATCTCCTGTATAGAATACTGACAGGTCAGCAAGGGTCCCACTGTATGCCTGACAGTGTATCTCCTGTATAGAATACTGACAGGTCAGCAAGGGTCCCACATGAAAATATAACATGAACTAGAATACCGACAGGTCAGCAAGGGTCCCGCTGTATGCCTGACAGAGTATCTCCCGTATAGAATACTGACAGGTCAGCAAGGACCCCTCTGTATGCCTGACAGTGTATCTCCCATATAGAATAATGACAGGTCAGCAAGGGTCCCGCTGTATCCCTGACAGAGTATCCCCCGTATAGAATACTGACAGGTCAGCAAGGGTCCTGCTGTATGCCTGACAGTGTATTTCCCATATAGAATAATGACAGGTCAGCAAGGGTCCCGCTGTATCCCTGACAGAGTATCCCCCGTATAGAATACTGACAGGTCAGCAAGGGTCCCGCTGTATGCCCGACAGTGTATCCCCCATATAGAATACTGACAGGTCAGCAAAGGTCCCGCTGTATGCCTGACAGTGTATCTCCTGTATAGAATACTGACAGGTCAGCAAGGGTCCCACTGTATGCCTGACAGTGTATCTCCTGTATAGAATACTGACAAGCTCCCGTATGGAATACTGACAGGTCAGCAAGGACCCCTCTGTATGCCTGACAGTGAATCTCTCATATAGAATACTGACAGGTCAGCAAGGTCCCGCTGTATGCCTGCAGACAGCTGTATCTCCCGTATAGAGTACTGACAGGTCAGCAAGGGCCCCGCTGTATGCCTGACAGTGTATCTCCCGTATAGAATAATGACACGTATGGAATACTGACAGGTCAGCAAGGACCCCTCTGTATGCCTGACAGTGAATCTCTCATATAGAATACTGACAGGTCAGCAAGGTCCCGCTGTATGCCTGCAGACAGCTGTATCTCCCGTATAGAGTACTGACAGGTCAGCAAGGGCCCCGCTGTATGCCTGACAGTGTATCTCCCGGATAGAACACTGACAGGTCAGCAAGGGTCCCGCTGTATGCCTGACAGTGTATATGTATCTCCCGTATAGAATACAGACAGGTCAGCAAGGGTCCCCCTGTATGCCTGACAGTGTATCTCCCGTATAGAATACTGACAGGTCAGCAAGGGTCCCGCTGTATGCCTGCAGACAGCTGTATCTCCCGTATAGAGTACTGACAGGTCAGCAAGGGCCCCGCTGTATGCCTGACAGTGTATCTCCCGTATGGAATACTGACAGGTCAGCAAGGACCCCTCTGTATGCCTGACAGTGAATCTCTCATATAGAATACTGACAGGTCAGCAAGGTCCCGCTGTATGCCTGCAGACAGCTGTATCTCCCGTATAGAGTACTGACAGGTCAGCAAGGGCCCCGCTGTATGCCCGACAGTGTATCCCCCGTATAGAATACTGACAAGTCACCAAGGGTCCTGCTGTATGCCCGATAGTGTATTCCCCGTATAGAATACTGACAGGTCACCAAGGGTCCCGCTGTATGCCTGACAGTGTATCTCCTGTATAGAATACTGACAGGTCAGCAAGGGCCCCGCTGTATGCCCGACAGTGTATCCCCCGTATAGAATACTGACAGGTCAGCAAGGGCCCCACTGTATGCCTGACAGTGTATCTCCCATATAGAATACTGACAGGTCACCAAGGGCCCCACTGTATGCCTGACAGTGTATCTCCCATATAGAATAATGACAGGTCAGCAAGGGCCCCACTGTATGCCCGACAGTGTATCCCCCGTATAGAATACTGAGAGGTCAGCAAGGGTCCCACTGTATGCCTGACAGTGTATCTCCTGTATAGAATACTGACAGGTCAGCAAGGGCTCCGCTGTATGCCTGACAGTGTATCTGCCATATAGAATAATGACAGATCAGCAAGGGCCCCTCTGTATGCCTGACAGTGTATCTCCCGTATAGAATACTGACAGGTCAGCAAGGGCCCGGCTGTATGCCTGACAGGGTATCTCCTGTATAGAATACTGACAGGTCAGCAAGGGTCCCGCTGTATGCCTGACAGGGTATATGTATCTCCCGTATAGAATACAGACAGGTCAGCAAGGGTCCCGCTGTATGCCTGACAGTGTATCTCCCGTATAGAATACTGACAGGTCAGCAAGGGTCCCGCTGTATGTCTGACAGTGTATCTCCCGTATAGAATACAGACAGGTTAGCAAGGGTCCCGCTGTATGCCTGACAGTGTATCTCCTGTATAGAATACTGACAGGTCAGCAAGGGTCCCGCTGTATACCTGACAGTGTATCTCCCGTATAGAATACTGACAGGTCAGCAAGGGGCCCGCTGTATGTCTGACAGTGTATCTCCCGTATAGAATACTGACAGGTCAGCAAGGGTCCCGCTGTATGCCTGCAGACAGCTGTATCTCCCGTATAGAATACTGACAGGTCAGCAAGGGCCCCGCCGTATGCCTGACAGTGTATCCCTCGTATAGAATACTGACAGGTCAGCAAGGGTCCTGCTGTATGCCCGACAGTGTATCCCCCGTATAGAATACTGATAGGTCAGCAAGGGTCCCGCTGTATGCCTGACAGTGTATCTCCCATATAGAATAATGACAGGTCAGCAAGGGTCCCGCTGTATGCCTGACAGTGTATCTCCAGTATAGAACACTGACAGGTCAGCAAGGGTCCCACTGTATGCCTTACAGTGTATCTCCCATATAGAATACTGACAGGTCAGCAAGGGTCCTGCTGTATGCCTGACAGTGTATCTCCCATATAGAATAATGACAGGTCAGCAAGGGTCCTGCTGTATGCCAAGGGCCCCACTGTATGCCTGACAGTGTATCTCCCGTATAGAATACTGACAGGTCAGCAAGGGTCCCGCTGTATGTCTGACAGTGTATACGTATCTCCCGTATAGAATACTGACAGGTCAGCAAGGAACCCTTTGTATGCCGAACAGTGTATCTCCCGTATAGAATACTGACAGGTCAGCAAGGACCCAGTGTATCTCCCGGATAGAATACTGACAGGTCAGCAAGGGTCCCGCTGCATGCCTGCAGACAGCTGTATCTCCTGTATAAGCGCCAAATACAGACAGGTCAGCAAGGGTCCCGCTGTATGCCCGACAGTGTATCCCCCGTATAGAATACTGACTCCTGTATAGAATACTGACAGGTCAGCAAGGAACCCTTTGTATGCCGAACAGTGTATCTACCGTATAGAATACTGACAGGTCAGCAAGGGTCCCACTGTATGCCTGCAGACAGCTGTATCTCCTGTATAAGCGCCAAATACAGACAGGTCAGCAAGGGTCCCGCTGTATGCCCGACAGTGTATCCCCCATATAGAATACTGACAGGTCAGCAAGGGTCCCGCTATATGCCTGCAGACAGCTGTATCTCCTGTATAAGCGCCAACCAAAAGTGATCATTTTAGATTTATGCCTGACAGTGTATCTCCTGTATAGAATACTGACAGGTCAGCAAGGACCCAGTGTATCTCCCGTATAGAATACTGACAGGGCAGCAAGGACCCCTCTGTATGCTGAACAGTGTATCTCCCATATAGAATAATGACAGGTCAGCAAGGGCCCTGCTGTATGCCAAGGGCCCCACTGTATGCCTGACAGTGTATCTCCTGTATAGAAAACTGACAGGTCAGCAAGGGTCCCGCTGTATGCCTGGCACGTATTGAATACTGACAGGTCAGCAAGGGTCCCGCCGTATGCCTGCAGACAGCTGTATCTCCTGTATAAGCGCCAACCAAAAGTGATCATTTTAGATTTATGCCTGACAGTGTATCTCCTGTATAGAATACTGACAGGTCAGCAAGGACCCCTTTGTATGCCGAACAGTGTATCTCCCGTATAGAATACTGCCAGGTCAGCAAGGACCCTGACAGGTCAGCAAGGGTCCCGCTGTATACCTGACAGTGTATCTCCCGTATAGAATACTGAGAGGTCAGCAAGGGTCCCGCTGTATGCCTGACAGAGTATCTCCCGTATAGAATACTGACAGGTCAGGAAGGGTCCCGCTGTATGCCTGACAGTGTATACCTGACAGGTCACCAAGGGCCCCACTGTATGCCTGACAGTGTATCTCCCGTATAGAATTGACAGGTCAGCAAGGGCCCCGCTGTATGCCTGACAGTGTATCTCCTGTATAGAATACTGACAAGTCAGCAAGGACCCCGCTGTATGCCTGACAGTGTATCTCCCGTAAAGAATAATGACAGGTCAGCAAGGGTCCCGCTGTATGCCCGACAGTGTATCCCCCATATAGAATACTGACAGGTCAGGAAGGGTCCCGCTGTATGCCTGACAGTGTATCACCCGTATAGAATACTGACAGGTCAGCAAGGGTCCCGCTGTATGCCTGCAGACAGCTGTATCTCCTGTATAAGCGCCAACCAAAAGTGATCATTTTAGATTTAGAATATGACCTTATTCATGAATGCATGCTATCCTGAAGAAAACTGCAGTCATAAAACAGAAGTATTGTAAGGACCTTATATGATGTATTTTTGACAGTATATTCCCGTTCCAGTTTTTAGTTAGAACAACCTTGACCTGAGGAATTTTTAAACCACTATTGCACTTCTGCATATAATCACAAAGTATCATCATCAGAAATATCAGAAAGTTCAGCCTTCTATGATGTATTTTTGACAGTTAATAATATTCCCAATTCTATTTTTAGTATCAGTGACCTAAGGAACTTTTTAAACCCCTATTGCTCATCTGCATATCACAGTATATCACCATGTGAAATTTCAGAAATTTAGGCAATCTGGATCATGAGATAATCTCCGGAAACGAAAGTGCTGACAGACAGACGGATGGACACTGTGATTACTAAAGGGCATCCACATTTTTAATGCAAGGCCCTAAATATTTAATCATCCATTGTATTGTCATGCTGTTCAACCTGATGAAATCATATTTAAGCACGACGAAATGAGATAAATCATTTTTTTATGTTTGTATTAATCATATTTTTTTTATTATCAAGCTGCATGAAAAATTGATTTTCTTGCTGAAACATGATATCATCTGATGATGCAGTTTGACAATACCAATAAAAACGCCTACAGCATGGGAAAACATAATCATTGCTCTGAAATAAACAACCCTGCAAAAGCTCATAACAACCCCACTAAGACTTTAGTTAAGCTCGTTACAACACCACAAAGACATTGCTTCTGATATAATCTCAGCTTTGTAAGTGTGGACAAATGATGGAAAGCACTTACTATAGGGCACTTACTAATAGGGCACTTACTGATAGGGCACCCACATCTCAGATACAAGGCCCACATGACACCTACACTCATCAGGTACATGATAGACAGCCTTACACCTAAGGTATTCGAAATATAGAGACCTTGCTTTCATCAGTTTGAGAAACCAAGGTGTGTAACTGTGACAGGTATAAAGGTCTATAGTACCTCATTAATGTCAACCTCCTCTGGGGGAACATCAACAGCCTTCACTTGGACCTCCTCATTGAATTGCACCTTTTTCTTCTCTTTAGCTAGGAACACATAAACACATCCTTAAGTACAGCTTTAGTAAGCTCTGATCACAAGATATTCCTTTCATCCAAACAAATTTTACTTCAATTATTTTCATGACAAATTTTTCATTGATATTGATATTTAACTTCTTTTTTTTTAAACATCTTTCTGAGTCTATTAACTTCTTCATAAACATCTTTCTGGGTCTATTAAATTCTTTACAGTCAATTGAACGGGTTGGTTTCCACATTGATTTTTAATTTTCTGATATTACTTGATCATGGTTTTTTTATGCTGACTAGCACTTTCAGGCTTTGTTCTAACAAATGTAGATGAAGGGAAATGACAATTCAAACCACTTGTTTTTTTTATTCACGATAAATACATCTAAACATTATTGGAATATTTTTTTAAAACATTTTGGTAAACTATGTTCTGCTTGTGTGTTAAGCGTGTTTTTCAGTCTCTCACAGCTGTTGTGGGATATTGCACTACTTACAATCCTCTGGTTCCACCGATAGGTCGGCCGTGACAAAGTTAGCCGGGAACAAACCTTCCCCTCGCTGGTTAAAACCCTTCCACCAATTGACATCACTTAGAATCAAAAAGAAATTAATTTATGGCATTTATATCAAACATATTTCAGATCACAGTACTTAAAACAATTACAACAAGAGGCCCAGAGGGTCTGTGTCACTTACCAGGATATTAAAGCCAAGTATTTGATCTTATATTGCAAATATTTCCAAACATTGGATCTGTCTCTCAGCAACATTATAAGGTTCCAATCTTTTGACCTCTGGGGGACCATAACAACTGTTAATAATACATAATACAAGATTGATTCCCTTTTACCCAAGGATGTGCTTCACCAAATTTGGTGTAAACCCCTCCACTAGTACAGAAGAAGAAGGATTTTAACCATTGAATCCCTTTTACCCAAGGATGTGCTACACCCAATTGGTTTAAACCCCTCCACTAGTACAGAAGAAGAACCCTTTATCCCATGTTCCCACTATTAAGCCTCACCAATCGTCGGATGAATTTGAAATTTTCATCTTTGCATACTTCAGTTTATTCCAGATTATGAATATATATCAACTAATTCTAAATACCTCATGATGCCAGAACTTTCCTGAAACGCCCCTAGTCCTTTGGTTAATTTCCTTGATTCATACAGGCCAAATTTAGTAAAAAAAAACAAAACACTACACGGTTTAGAACTACTAGCGCTTTAAAGGACAGAAGATGGACGCTGTACAATGGTATACGCTCACCGGTCCATTGGACAGATGGTAGTTACAGACAGGTGGTAGTTACAAACAGGTGGTAGTTATAAACAGGTGGTAGTTATAAACAGGTGGTAGTTACAGACAGGTGGTAGTTATAATCAGGTGGTAATTACAGACAGGTGGTAGATATAAACAGGTAATCTAAGATATGAATGAATGATCTGAATGTATTCATGACATAAGAAAATATGCCTTTCCAACCATTATCTTGTAAGATAACAGACATACTTGAGAAATGGAAATATTTTTGTTATAACCAGTTATTTTCATATTGCACAGAATTATCAAGTAACGACCAGAGAATCAGGAGAGTTATAATTACATTGATGAACAAGGCAAAGTAGTGCAAGGCAATCCATAGTCCCCTAACAGTAACGATTTCTAACTTTTTCAATGGGAAAGGTCAAAGTTAAGGTCAACGCATAGGTGACAGTGATACTGAAGCACAACTTCACATTAATCTTCATGCATAAACCCAATAAAAATCTTCAGTGGAATGACTAGAAGAAGTTTTCATTCAAGATTTCACACATTCAAATATCACTGTCATACCATGATCAATACATTCAAGAAAACAAAACAACAAAGGAAAGAAATTTCAAGAAAACAAAACAACCAAGGAAGAAATGACAAAGGTTTCCTAATGACAAAACATTAGGAGTGTACCAACCTATCATCTGTAACACTTATGAGCTCTCCTGATTTGAAGGTAAGTTCATTATCTTCTGCAGCCTCAAAGTCATATAGAGCTCGCACCTGCACAAAAATATAATAAATATCTTACAATTCGAACTTTACATTTTGATCCAGGAATGATGGTTGATTATAAGGAATTAACAGAAAGTGATTGTCGACATAATACCAACACTATGTGTTATTTTACTGCTACTGAAAAAGGTAAAACAGCACAATCTCTATGGGAGCTAAACATTGTTGTTTTCTTTTTGATAGATGGTATATATACCTTTCTGACTTCCCTCAGCTTACTGATGCTGGCATATGTGGCCGAATCAGACGACACAGAGTAGCCAGTGGGGTAGAGGGACGTCGTCTTCTGGGACGAACCTTTATCAGACTCCTTTAGGGAAAGTGCAATAGCTGAAACAGAAAAAATATATAATGAGCAGCACAGTTTTGTACATCATATATCTAATAAACAAGAAACTAGTCTAGCTTACAGATTAGAGGGAGAATTGTGAGAGAGACTAGAGTTGAGGTTCGACGTTGGATTCCTATGTGTACCCTGGTACTGATGTGTCAGTTTATATCTATCACACAAAAATTCCTGAAAAAGTAGGTACGGCTCTCACTAATATTGACATTATATTTACAGCCATAAATACAAAGTTTCTATGATGCCATCCAAGTTATTTGTTTTCAATATTATTTCTATAATTCTGACAAGTATAACAATCACATGTTGCTCTGATATTTGTCATGTGTTCCTGTTACATACATCAAGTAAATGTGCCAAACATAAGAAGTGAAGGGCATGGTGAAGGACACGGTGAAGGGCACGGTGAAGGACACGGTGAAGGGCACGGTGAAGGACACGGTGAAGGACACAGTGAAGGTCACGGTGAAGGACACGGTGAAGGACAAGGTGAAGGACACAGTGAAGGACACGGTGAAGGGCACGGTTAAGGGCATGTTAAAAGGCACAGTGAAGGACACGGTGAAGGACACGATGAAGGACACGGTGAAGGACAAGGTAAAGGACACGGTGAAGGACAAGGTAAAGGACAAGGTGAAGGACACTGTGAAGGACATGTTGAAGGACAAGGTAAAGGACACAGTGAAGGACATGGTGAAGGACAGGGTGAAGGACAAGGTGAAGGACACGGTGAAGGACATGTTGAAGGACACGGTGAAGGGTGAAGGGCATGGTGAAGGACACAGTGAAGGACACTGTGAAGGACACGATGAAGGACACGGTGAAGGACACGGTGAAGGACACGGTGAAGGACACGGTGAAGGGCACGGTGAAGGGCACGGTGAAGGACACGGTGAAGGACACGGTGAAGGACAAGGTAAAGGACACGGTGAAGGACAAGGTAAAGGACACGGTGAAGGACACGATGAAGGACACGGTGAAGGACAAGGTGAAGGACACTGTGAAGGACATGTTGAAGGACAAGGTAAAGGACACAGTGAAGGACATGGTGAAGGACAGGGTGAAGGACAAGGTGAAGGACACGGTGAAGGACATGTTGAAGGACACGGTGAAGGGTGAAGGGCATGGTGAAGGACACAGTGAAGGGCACAGTGATAGACAGGGTGAAGGACATGGTGAAGCTCAGGAAATGAATGTTATGATAAATGTGTGTGATTCAGTATTGAGAAGGAAGTCACAGTGTCAAACAACAGTTCTAGGTTAATTTCTGAACTTGATGAAAATTTCAAACCATTCCAAGTAAGTGAAATTTTAGGTGATTGGTCAGTGACCTATTTTCAGTGACCTTATTTGGTCAAACAGTAGTTCTTTGTTAATTTATAATTATAAACATGATAAAACAGATTTTTACCCTGAAATCTAAGATGGCTGTCTGACAGCCATTTTGTCCTTCTAATCTACAAAGAAATGCTGTATAACCAGTTATCAGTATGAGGACCATTATCAGGGGATAGGTAAGTGTAACTGACCTTTGGCTATCAGGGGAGGTAAGTGTAACTGACCTTTGGTTATCAGGGGAGGTAAGTGTAACTGACCTTTGGCTTTCAGGGGAAGTAAGTGTAACTGACCATTGGCTATCAGGGGAGGTAAGTGTAACTGACCTTTGGCTTTCAGGGGAAGTAAGTGTAACTGACCATTGGCTATCAGGGGAGGTAAGTGTAACTGACCTTTGGCTTTCAGGGGAAGTAAGTGTAACTGACCATTGGCTATCAGGGGAGGTAAGTGTAACTGACCTTTGTCTATCAGGGGAGGTAAGTGTAACTGACCTTTGGCTTTCAGGGGAAGTAAGTGTAACTGACCATTGGCTATCAGGGGAGGTAAGTGTAACTGACCTTTGGCTATCAGTGGAGGTAAGTGTAACTGACCTTTGGCTATCAGGGGAGGTTAGTTTAACTGACCTTTGGCTATCAGGGGAGGCAAGTGTAACTGACCTTTGGCTATCAGGGAAGGTAAGTGTAACTGACCTTTGGCTATCAGGGGAGGTAAGTGTAAGTGACCTTTGGCTATCAGGGGAGGTAAGTGTAACTGTCCTTTGGCTATCAGGGGAGGTAAGTGGAACTGACCTTTGGCTATCAGGGGAGGGAAGGGTAACTGACCTTTGGCTATCAGGGGAGGTAAGTCTAACTGCCCTTTGGCTATCAGGGGAGGTAAGTGTAACTGACCTTTGGTTATCAGGGGAGGTAAGTGTAACTGACCTTTGGCTTTCAGGGGAGGTAAGTGTAACTGACCTTTGGCTATCAGTGGAGGTAAGTGTAACTGACCTTTGGCTATCAGGGGGGGTAAGTGGAACTGACCTTTGGCTATCAGGGGAGGGAAGGGTAACTGACCTTTGGCTATCAGGGGAGGTAAGTGTATCTGACCTTTGGCTATCAGGGGAGGTAAGTGTAAGTGACCTTTGGCTATCAGGGGAGGTAAGTGTAACTGACCTTTGTCTATCAGGGGAGGTAAGTGTAACTGACCTTTGGCTTTCAGGGGAAGTAAGTGTAACTGACCATTGGCTATCAGGGGAGGTAAGTGTAACTGACCTTTGTCTATCAGGGGAGGTAAGTGTAACTGACCTTTGGCTATCAGGGAAGGTAAGTGTAACTGACCTTTGGCTATGTCGTCTTCCTCCTGTTGGTTATTGACTACATTAGGGTCGGTGCTCACTGGTGCTCTCTTCGGCTGCAAGTTAGAACAAACTGAACTTATTGTGTCACAACGAGGTTTTACGTACTACAGAAAATGCATCTATGTCAAAATACAGTTTCCTTGTGTATTTAATTAGTTTTTGGTCAATTTTGTATCATTTTTACAACAAGAGACCCATAGGGGCTGTATCACTCACCTGGTAGCATATGTGTATTAGATTGTCCATGCCCAGCAACTTTATGTATGGTTATGGGGTGGGGATCTGAACTGTTTCCAAGCTGTGACTAAGAAACTAGGTCCCTAGGGTTGTGGCCAGACCCAAGGGTCATTCTAAGATCATGACTGCATTCATCTCTTTATGCCCAGCATTTGTATATATAGTTTTGGGGTGGGGATCTCAACCATTTCAACGTTATAACCCAGGGGTTAAGTTTGCAAGGGTGGGGCAGATCCCTGGGTCAATTCTAATATCATGACAGCACTTGTCTCTTTATGCCCAACAATTGTTTATATTATTTTAGGTGAGGATCTCAACCCTCAAAGCCATGACCCAGGGGTTAAGTTTGCAAGGGTGAAGCAGATCCCGGTGTAGCATGGTATTGTGAAGCATGGTGAAATGAACCGCTGTTCATATTACCATTATGGTGAAATGAACTGCGGTTCATATTACCATTATGGTGAAATGAACTGCGGTTCATATTACCATTATGGTGAAAAGAACTGCGGTTCATATTACCATTATATGGTAATATGAACCGCCCCATGGTGAAATGAAGGGTTCCATCAATTTCTATTCTGACAAACTTTTTTCCATTCATTTTCTTTAAGTTTACTTCAGCTTGATGTATTCTATCTTAAAACCACAAAAATTATGTCTGGGGTAGAAAAAATTAGGGTGGGGCAGGGGTGCTGCTTCACTTTACCATAATGGTGAAATGAAGGGCTTTAGTAAAAAAAAAATCTATTTGACTTTTTTAAACCAAATCTGTTTTAGATTACATCAGTTTAATGTCCTGAATATGAAAATCACAAAAATTATGTCTGGGGTAGAGAAAATCAGGGTGGGGCAAGGGCCCTTCACTTTACCATAATGGTGAAATGAAGGGTTTTGGCATTTCTTATTCTATTTGACCTTTTTAAACCAAATCAGGTTTAGATTTCATCAGTTTGATGTCCTGAATATGAAAATCACATGGGTCAGCCCCATCATTTGTACAATTTTGAACCCCCACTAAAATTCAAATTCAAATCGTTTATTACTTAAGGCCTTACGGGCCCATAAGTTCACATACATAATACAAGTATTATCAATAACATGACATATATAGGAGGATGAGGTAGCTATACTTTTTCAACATATATGAACAAATACTCTTGGTCAAACCGTGGTTTATCCTCGGATTTGTTTACATTCGTGCCACGCCCCTGTGCCATAGTGCTTTCTGTCATTAAGATTAGTATTCACTCGAGTGAGAAATGTATTGCAATTAGAGAAAATTGGATATGACGTCATGACGGACATTTTGGTTTTTTATTAAGTTGAAAATGTTACCATATGTTAGAGGACATCTGGGGAAACCTTTTCCATCACAAATAAACCAAATATTTGTCATTGATAATAGAGTAAAACAAGTTTTAACATATTGCGATATTTCTAAAAGATCGAAGGAAATCTTTCAAACTGGCGTACAACGTAAACGGTAAATGTTACAGAAAAACTAAAGACATCAAATTCACCAGAATGGCATTCTACATCGATCTGTAGAAGAATTTAGTGTTGAAAGTGCTACCAGTTGGCAAAAAGCCCTTATTACTTCAAAGTTTTTCATTTCAAAATTCAATTCTTATCATACCTGTCCATCTTGATCTGGAAAATCATGTCCATCGGATTTCAAACTTTCATAAAATGATGGAATCAGACTGCAAAGTAGTAAGAATCACAAAATAAATATTGCAACATTTTAAAATCACAGTTCATCATTCACACTGTTCACCAAAGTTAGGAAGGCGGCAGGCCCTGTCCCCAGGCCACAACATACTAAGTCCTTAGTTGTTTTTCCCTGCTTTAAGTTCAGAATGTTTGGGTATATGCAACACCTTGTTAACCTGTTGTCAGTATAGTGTGACCTGGTGGACCACAGAGAGACCAACAATGTAACGCCCAGAGGCATGTCCTTAAATGACCTGAACTGTATATGCTTATTATGCTAATTATAAGCCATATAACTAAAAACAAACTTGGAACCACTTTGTGGCCGGGTATAAAATTACTGATTTCAATAAGAAGATGCTGGATCAGAACTATCTGCTCAATGGTAAAGTCAGATCATAGCCTAGTAAAAACAATGACTGTACTTACCTTAAAGCAGGATCGTTTTTAAATTCTTTTGATTCTGCCCATTTCTTTATCAGACCCTTTAATTTTTCAGACACTTTAGGATGTGCCTATGAAACAAAGAAATCAATAATTATTCGCACTGACACAAACATTTTATATACATCTATAAAGGAATATTGTTTCTAAAATTTCAATGTTTTTGACAGGTTAAAGGAAAACACTTCCCTATAAATAAATCTTGATGTTCACTATTGGTATCAGGAATAACACTGTTAACGGGTATAGGAATTATCAGTGTTACTACAGACTAGACTGTTAACGGGTATAGGAATTACCAGTGTTACTACAGACTAGACTGCTAATGGGTATAGGAATTACCAGTGTTACTACAGAGTAGACTGTTAACGGGTATAGGAATTGCCAGTGTTACTAGTTAATACAGACTAGCCTGTTAACGGGTATAGGAATTACCAGTGTAACTACAGACTAGACTGTTAACGGGTATAGGACTTACCAGTGTTACTAGTTACTACAGACTAGCCCGTTAACGGGTATAGGAATTACCAGTGTTACTACAGACTAGACTGCTAATGGGTATAGGAATTACCAGTGTTACTACAGAGTAGACTGTTAACGGGTATAGGAATTGCCAGTGTTACTACAGACTAAACTGTTAACAGGTATAGGAATTGCCAGTGTTACTAGTTACTACAGACTAGCCTGTTAATGGGTATAGGAATTACCAGTGTTACTACAGACTAAACTGTTAACAGGTATAGGAATTACCAGTGTTACTACAGACCAGACTGTTAATAGGTATAGGAATTGCCAGTGTTGCTAGTTACTACAGACTAGCCCGTTAACGGGTATAGGAATTGCCAGTGTTACTAGTTACCACAGACTAGACTGTTAACGGGTCTAGGAATTACCAGTGTTACTAATTACTACAGACTAGACTGTTAATGGGTATAGGAAGTACCAGTGTTACTACAGACTAGCCTGGTAACGGGTATAGGAATTACAAGTGTTACTACAGACTAAACTGTTAACAGGGATAGGAATTGCCAGTGTTACTAGTTACTACACACTAGACTGTTAATGGGTATAGGAATTACCAGTGTTACTACAGACTAGACTGTTAACGGGTATAGGAATTACCAGTGTTACTACAGACTAGACTGTTAACGGGTATAGGAATTACCAGTGTTACTACAGACTAGACTGTTAACGGGTATAGGAATTACCAGTGTTACTACAGACTAGACTGTTAACGGGTATAGGAATTACCAGTGTTACTACAGACTAGACTGTTAACGGGTATAGGAATTACCAGTGTTACTACAGACTAGACTGTTAACGGGTATAGGAATTACCAGTGTTACTACAGACTAGACTGTTAACGGGTATAGGAATTACCAGTGTTACTACAGACTAGACTGTTAACGGGTATAGGAATTACCAGTGTTACTACAGACTAGACTGTTAACGGGTATAGGAATTACCAGTGTTACTACAGACTAGACTGTTAACGGGTATAGGAATTACCAGTGTTACTACAGACTAGACTGTTAACGGGTATAGGAATTACCAGTGTTACTACAGACTAGACTGTTAACGGGTATAGGAATTACCAGTGTTACTACAGACTAGACTGTTAACGGGTATAGGAATTACCAGTGTTACTACAGACTAGACTGTTAACGGGTATAGGAATTACCAGTGTTACTACAGACTAGACTGTTAACGGGTATAGGAATTACCAGTGTTACTACAGACTAGACTGTTAACGGGTATAGGAATTACCAGTGTTACTACAGACTAGACTGTTAACGGGTATAGGAACTACCAGTGTTACTACAGACTAGACTGTTAACAGGTATAGGAATTACCAGTGTTACTACAGACTAGACTGTTAACGGGTATAGGAATTACCAGTGTTACTAGTTACTATAGACTAGACTGTTAACGGGTATAGGAACTACCAGTCTTTCACAGTTACCAACTTCCATTTTTTTCATATCATTAGTATGTCCATTGTAGTAGTAATTATTACTAATATTAATAACTTGGTTATTTTTCATATTGATTCATGATTTTATAGCAGTTCTTATTTCACCATCACATTCTTAAATGACCATAAATCACACTTCTAGCATATTTCAGTTCATGCGTGTATTCACCTTCTGACCAATAAGTGTTCGACATTCGGAAATGAAATCTCGGGATGATATCTCCAAATGAATAGGACGTCCACAGTTGTTGACTGCAGCATCCAACAACTAAAATCAAAAGCAACAACTTGTTAACATTCTGTACTTCTTTATCAGCAATCTTTTAACAAATAAATTAAAAAAAAATTACATTAGGATTTTATAGTCTATCCTGCTTAATATTACTTCTCTCAAATCCTGTTATTGTGAACAAAATAACTATTCAACTGATTATCTAAGATTTTGATTCGTCTTACAACAGCTAACATGTCGTCAAATCAAAACACAAAACAAAATATCTCACTTCAATAAATACCCACTCCCTCAACAATGTACCCACTCCATCAACAATGTACTCACTCCATCAACAATGTACCCACTCCATCAACAATGTACCCACTCCCTCAACAATGTACCCATTCCCTCAACTATGTACCCACTCCCTCAACAATGTACACACTCCCTCAACTATGTACCCACTCCCTCAACAATGTACCCACTTAATCAACAATGTACACACTCCCTCAACAATGTATACACTCCCTCAACAATGTACACACTCCCTAAACAATGTACCCACTCCATCAACAATGTACCCACTTAATCAACAATGTACCCACTCCCTAAACAATGTACCCACTTAATCAACAATGTACACACTCCCTCAACAATGTACCCACTCCATCAACAATGTACACACTCCATCAAAAATGTACCCACTTAATCAACAATGTACACACTTAATCAACAATGTACCCACTCCCTCAACAATGTACCCACTTAATCAACAATGTACCCACTCCCTAAACAATGTACCCACTCAATCAACAATGTACTCACTCCATCAACAATGTACCCACTCCATCAACAATGTACACACTCCCTCAACAATGTAACCACTCCCTCAACAATGTAACCACCTAATCAACAATGTACCCACTTAATCAACAATGTACACACTCCATCAACAATGTACACACTCCATCAACAATGTACACACTCAATCAACAATGTATCCACTCCATCAACAATGTACACACTCAATCAACAATGTATACACTTCATCAACAATGTACAGACTTAATCAACAATGTACACACTCCATCAACAATGTACACACTCCATCAACAATGTACACACTACATAAACAATGTACACACTCCATCAACAATGTACACACTCCATCAACAATGTACACACTCAATCAACAATGTACTCTCTTGGCAGGTATCAAAACCAACTGTATATCCCTTATCACTATTTAAAAATCCTAAATATTTGTTTGTGTAGTTTTTGTACTTTCTTAAATTAGCCCCTCAAAAAAATATCCTGACCAACCTACCCTGTTTTTTCAGATAATGAATCTTATCTGGAACATACATTTTTGGCCTCATACTTAATATCAATGATAAGTGATCATGATATTCATATGTATAATTACTATCTCTATACAAAAGTGGATTTACTCACTGCTAACCATTTAAAGCACAGATATGATATTTCCATTGGAGTGATATACTTACTGTCTGTACCTGCGTAGAGACTAACAATAAATAATAAGGACCTTTTCAATAAAGTGATATACTTATTGTCAGTGCCTGTTTAATGGAGTTATATACTTACTGTCAGTGCCTGTTTAATGGAGTGATATACTTACTGTCAGTGCCTGTCTAATGGAGTGATATAATTACTGTCAGTGTCTGTCTAATGGAGTGATATACTTACTGTCAGTACCTGTCTAATGGAGTGATATACTTACTGTCAGTGTCTGTCTAATGGAGTGATATAATTACTGTCAGGGCCTGTCTAATGGAGTGATATACTTACTGTCAGCGCCTGTCTAATGGAGTGATATACTTACTGTCAGCGCCTGTCTAATGGAGTGATATACTTACTGTCAGCGCCTGTCTAATGGAGTGATATACTTACTGTCAGTGACTGTCTAATGGAGTGATATACTTACTGTCAGTGTCTGTCTACTGGAGTGATATACTTACTGTCAGTGCCTGTCTAATGGAGTGATATAATTACTGTCAGTGCCTGTCTAATGGAGTGATATACTTACCGTCAGTGCCTGTCTAATGGAGTGATATACTTACTGTCAGTGCCTGTTTAATGGAGTGATATACATGTACTTACTGTCAGTGCCTGTTTAATGGAGTGATATACTTACTGTCAGTGTCTGTTTAATGGAGTGATATACTTACTGTCAGTGCCTGCATAGAGACGATAGGAACAATGTGGTTCAAACGCTTCACTATAGACCTCAAGCAATCCCTTGGACTGGAAAACAAGCCAATCAATCAATCAATAACACAAATTCATTATTTGATTTTAAATGCCTTGCCTTGTGGAAAAAAAGAAGTTGTTGAAAGATGAATAAAAATCTGTCCTCAATTCATTTCCCTTTTATTTAATAATTAATTATCATGGAAATAGTGATGACTGGTCATGAATTTTGAAGCTATAAACAACCAGGTGATATAAATGTATTGACTAAATCAGGTTATTTATGGGGGGCAGATCTATGTTAATTTATAAATTAAATAGAGGATCTCACATGAATTTCCATTCCATATGAGATTTATTTGCATGATTTGGTTTGTATTCCCGGTAACATTGGACCTAGTTGGCTCGTCAGATACCAGTTTTAGATGGGTTTCCCAGCACATCAATCGCAAAACTAACTCTGTCCATCTACACTGTGTATTCATTTGGTCTTTTAACCCTTTCACCACTATGGACTCATCCAGATCAATGCATAGTAGAGTCTACTAAAGTTACATAGGGGTGAAAGGGTTAACTAGTATTATTTTCTCGAGGCCACTGTTGTCTATACTGACCATATATATATCATTGATTGTGAAAGGAGCCATATTTTTTTACGACTCGTAGTAAAAAACGTAGTTTTGTTTACGAAACTATGTCACACATATCAACGAACACTAAATGTGAATAGACTGACCAATCAAAACCCTCGAAGGTGTTATTACACGTGTGTTCATAACAATATTTATGTAATGGGTGTTATTACACGTGGGTTCATAACAATATTTATGTAATGGGTGTTATTACACTGAGTCTCATAACAGGGTAGTCATGTGATAAATAGAGGATCTGTAATAAGTTTCCCTTCATATTTAATTTCTGGTACAAGTTTTGAATTCTTCATGTTTGCAAGCCTCTGGCGAGCAAATATGAAAAAATAAAAACAAGTATCATAAATCTGACATGAAGGGAAATGAATGACAGATTCTTTGATCATATAATACAAAGTTAAATGTATAATTGTGATATGAAACAAATATTTTGCACTTGGCCGCCTCTGAAACGATGAAAATTGCGTCCGCTTCACAATGACGTGACGTCACATCGATTGTTCCTATTCAATTTTGACGTTATTTCCGGAAAGATTTTACACATGTGCCATACACATAATTTATGTGATGGCTTTATGACACTGCATAACAGGGTAGTCATGTGATAAATGAGATTATTATTAACAAGAATTTCACTCAAATATCAACTTGGTGTAATATTCTGATCAATGAACACTCTAGTAAAAACATAAACTTTCTGACAATTAACAAGGTGGAAAATATCAAGAGATTTTTCTTACCCGTTGGGTTTTGTATTCACTTGGTCTACTATATCCATTATCAGGCCCCAGTCTTCAGTAGTATTCATCTCACTAGTCGCCTTTTCTACAATACAGAAAACGTCCATGGAAAAACTCTTCTTTCAGTGCCAGGATAAAAATCTTACATAAGTGAACAAAACCCTTCCCTCAAAAAAAGTCTTTTTCAAGTGGACATACCTCTTTCCGTGATTGATGGGTGTTTGACTGGCAAAGCGTGTTATATATAGAATGTGAACCAGGGTTTCATATCTTTATATTCCTGGATCAGGCTTGAAGTCCCGGGCCGGGATCAGCAGTGTTTTATATAGAATGTGAACGAGGGTTTCATCCCTTTATATTCCTGGATCAGGTTTTTAGTCTGAGGTCAGCAGTGTTTTATGTAGAATGTGAACCAGGGTTTCGTATCTTTATATTCCTGGATCAGGTTTTTAGTCTGAGGTCAGCAGTGTTTTATGTAGAATGTGAACCAGGGTTTCATACCTTTATATTCCTGGATCAGGTTTTTAGTCTGGGGTCAGCAGTGTTTTATGTAGAATGTGAACCAGGGTTTCATATCTTTATATTCCTGGATCAGGCTTTAAGTCCCGGGCCGGGATCAGCAGTGTTTTATATAGAATGTGAACGAGGGTTTCATACCTTTATATTCCTGGATCAGGTTTTTAGTCTTGGGTCAGCAGTGTTTTATATAGAATGTGAACCAGGGTTTCATACCTTTATATTCCTGGATCAGGTTTTTAGTCCGGGCTGGGGTCAGCAGTGTTTTATATAGAATGTGAACGAGGGTTTCATACCATTATATTCCTGGATCAGGTTTTTAGTCCGGGCTGGGGTCAGCAGTGTTTTATATAGAATGTGAACCAGGGTTTCATATCTTTATATTCCTGGATCAGGTTTTTAGTCCGGGCCGGGGTCAGCAGTGTTTTATATAGAATGTGAACGAGGGTTTCATATCTTTATATTCCTAGATCAGGTTTTTAGTCCGTGCTGGGGTCAGCAGTGTTTTATATAGAATGTGAACGAGGGTTTCTTATCTTTATATTCCTGGATCAGGTCTTTAGTCTGGGGCCTGGTCAGCAAACAACATGTATCCCCATCCAATTAGTATTACCACCAACATTAAAACTCTGTTGCTAAAAGGATGAAGCATCCATATATATGTGTAATAGAGATGAGTCTCAACCCAACCGGTCGGGTTGCTACAAAAAATGTTGATGTCTCGATAGTGTCCTTAATCTGGTGCAGAGTTGGGGTCAACATACCAGGGATATTTTCTGCTATCAGGGCGGTGCATGCGCACTGTGATCTAAAAGGTCATTTTTGGGTGCGTGAATGTTGTGCTCCATAGCCTTTTGTCAGCAGAATCGAAACGGGAAAAATAACTTGGGTTTCGAGTCTCTGGGTTATAAATACAATGTTTCGTTATAGACCAGGGCAGTCAGATGGATTGAATTCCGGAGAGCTCGAGTGCCACATCGTAGCATTAGAAGTAAGTGTAAGCAGGGATTATAGGTGTTAGGATGGGAGGGGGTGGTTTATATCTTTATCCTTAGTTTAGCCTGTGTAGTGTTTCGTTAATGTGTACATGTGCGGCGTAAGTGTGAGAGTTGTTATGTCCGTTTAGCCTTGTTGTCTCTCATCTGTACATAATTCATCGTATTCATTGTTAATAAATATTATAGGAACTATCCATCGGTGTTTTCTCATATATATTTATATCAACACAACGATAGAAACATCAAACCTGGGTGGACGGTAGCTATAGGCGATGCAGGACTTGGGCACCTGAGCGTGTGACACACATGGGGATTGTGCCCTAGGCCAGACTCATCCTATTACATATATAATCAGAGGATATCCCTGGCTATTTTTGACAAAAGAAAGATTTAAAAAAAATGTTTACACTCAATGGATATTCATGAAGTAGTCTATTTCCCTTTGCGAAACCTACAACAGCTCCTTATTTGTGGAGTATAGCAGTGAATATCTTGGAAAAGGAGGAAGTGAGTGTTTAATTGTTAATGTTTCCAAATCTTGCAGATAGACTCATATTACAATACTAAATCCTCATCTGTGCTTACTTAAGCGAATATAAAAACGCCCATTAAAAAGATTGGTTTATATCTTTTTAAAAGGCATATCCGAATTCATAAAAAATGAAAATACAGCACATGTATGATGTTTCGTCACCTGTGTGTGAAAATGAAAATTCGAGATGGTCTAAATATAGATAATAGGCATTAAACATGTCCTAAAATTATGACAATTCAAACTCTGGCAACTTGAAAATTAAATGTATGGATGATCTGTTGATGTTCTCAATCAAGGGAGAAAGAAAATACGGCAATAGTGGTTAAGACAAAGCTGTTGTAGACATGTCGTTTTGTACACAAATGTCGACATGTCATCGAGAACGAAAATATCGACTCCATTATCTGAACGCCAGTCTACATTGTATCATAAATTAACTGTATCAATACTTTGGTATATTATTCTTACCGACATCCTTGTCGAAAGGCGTTGAACTAGCAAATAGTGGCATTTTTGTGTTTATTATCAGCAGCTATCGTCCTTTACTCCAACATAATATTAACCGGAAGCTTCGAATTGACGCATGCGTATGTCTGATGATGTCATGTTTTCTTCCGGCATCAAATCCACGTGATGATGAGAAGCGAGGTCGAAATACTGGCCGAGTGCGTCTTAAAACCTTTTTTTTTATTTCTTCATGGTAGATGTCTGAAATATAATCTAGATCGCACATGAATTTCGTCGATACACACTTTATGAAAAATTATAAAGTTAGAAGGCCATATTACCTTTCTTTACGTGTATATTTTTCATTTAATATGAAATTTAATGAAGCAATTAGTTATATTTAATACTTGACGTACCGAGCAGCTATAAAATGTTATCTTAAATTTTGATAGGAATTTCTATATGAATATATAAAAAGCTAACCATACATCCAATGTTCCTTTTTAAATATATACACCCGTAACATGAAATAGTGACCCATCGTCGAATACCCACGGTTGATTTCACTGATGAGCCCGAGAACCGAAGCGAAATCAACCATGGGTATCCGACGATGGTAGAAAACCTACATCGTACATGAGTTCTAAATTCTACGTAGAAAACTAACCCACAACCGTTGAAAAATGACGCGAAATCTGGGTCAATTTCTGCGGAATATTATTTTTTGTAGCATAATATAAATTTGATGTTGTACCAATAATTAATAATTGGTCCAGTCAGATCCAACGTACGTAAGTAGAAAACTCGCATTTTCGCTCTAGAATGATCAGCCCGATAACAAGCCGGATAATCATTTACGATACAAAACCTAAAACTCAAGTTAATATTTCTAAA
The DNA here is from genome assembly GCF_002113885.1 of Mizuhopecten yessoensis. NCBI lineage: Eukaryota > Metazoa > Mollusca > Bivalvia > Pectinida > Pectinidae > Mizuhopecten > Mizuhopecten yessoensis. The sequence goes on along the minus strand of NW_018406511.1, from coordinate 116,684 downwards.
AACAAATTAAACAACATTAAGAACACTAGTATGTATAGACAAATTAAACAACACATTAAGGACACTAGTCTGTATAGGGCGATTATTTTCTTGATGCTTGGTCAAATGATGGATGTGAAAAATGGCTGCAAAATGTTAACAAGAAAGTGTGTCGGACGGACGGATGGAAGGCCGGGCGGATTAGATGATCTAGTAAAGGATTAAAATCAATAACAGTGGTGTAAGTTGGTGCATAGGTCAGTTGATGTTTCCTTTTCCAAAGATATGGGTATATTTTTCTACGGGGGTCACTTAAATTTTCATAGGATCAGAAGGAAAAAACAAATAGTTAGGGGGTATGTTTTCTCACGGACTTAGATAGACTAATCCAATTCCGTGGTTTTCTACGGCTGCCCGGGGAAGATTTCTTTGTAGAAAACATGACGCCCGGGTACGTAGGTTTTCTTTGCGGGTCACTTTTTCATGATCGGAATGCCGAGGAAATAATGAAAGTAATAAAAAAAAGTGAAAAAAATATAACACAACTTCTTTTCCATTGAGTATTTTTTTTTATTGAGTAGAGATACAATATTGACGTAAGGATAATTCACGGGGTAAAAATGTATGCAAGAAAAAGAAAAAGCTTGTTATCTAAGCTTATATTGTCGTCTGGTCATAGGTTTCCGCGCAACCATTTTACCAAGCTGAATCTCGTTATACTACGCAATCTGCTGGACACTACACGAGGATATTTAAACGTCTGTCCATCGACTGTAAACTGAGACAAAAAATTACCGGAAGTTCGTCCGGAAAACTTTAAATTTATTTACCGATACAGGATCTATAAAGATCCTCTTCATCGGACTCAAACTAAATCATAACATTGAAATATTTAATAATAGATAAAAGTGACGTTACTCAGATCTATAATTATAAAGCAGTTCCTGGTTCTCCCAATGCTTATCCAATCTATTTTTAAACGCGTTTACAAATTGCAATCGGTACCAATACCACATTTTCCTGAAGATTGTCCCATATTCTTACAATTCGCAAGGCAAAAAAGTTCTTGTTGTTTAGGAAATGTAAGGATCGTCTAATGACTGCAAATATAGAGTTTGCTTTATTTACTTGTGTAACTATTTGATCTTCAAATGTGATAAATCTGTCTATAATTACTCCTATATCCTATTCCTTTTCCACTTCTTGTAAAAGTTCATTTTCTATGTAACATGTTCTTTCTCCACAGGGTCGACCTGTATGCACAGATTTACACTTTTTAGGATAAAATTTTAATAATCATTTATTGCTCCAGTTTGAAAGTGTGTGTATGTCCTTTTGTAGGATACCACATCAGCGTTTCCTTGTGGTATTCCAGATGTTACGTTCAATGATACTCGTTGCTGCCTGTCCGAAATAAAACTGGACGTCCAGTTAATTATTTCTTCACTTATCTTATTCCATATGAGGACTTTTACTAAGATTTTTTTTTATGTGGAACAGTATCGAATGTATTTTTGAAGTCCATGTATCTAACAGTTCGGTCCATTCATCTAAGACTTTGAGAAGTTGTAAGCTATAGTAGTGCTCCCGGATACAACTCCGTACTGCTTCTTAGATAACAAAGAATTGACCGTAATGTATTTAATAATGTCACTTCTTCAAACTGTTTCTAATAATTAACAGACGGCGGACGTTAGACTGACCGGTCTATAATTTCCAGACTCACACTTGTCTCCCTTTTTCAATATATCGCTAATTTGTGGTGGTGGTGGTGGTGGTGGGGGTTCGAATCGTCCGATACAGTGCCTACTATCAATGACATATTGTATAGATCTAGTAATTATAAAGGTGCCGATATAGATTCTGCCGTTTCCTTTAGACTGATGTACTCTATCTATACCTGGTGATTTGTTTACTTTCAGTGTAAGTAGTTCTTTTAACACAGTTTCACGGTTGTTATTTATTGATTGCTTTGGGAAATTAAATTTTTTGTCGGGAACGTTTGGTATTTCCATTTCATCGCATGGTTCGGTAACAAAAACGCGTTTAAAATAAGATGCTAAAATAGTTGTATTTTCCCTGTCGTTTTGTTCTTTACGCGTTTGCGTATTTACTGGTTCGGAATAGAGATCTCTTATTTCGGTTTTCGTTTTTGACTTCGAACGAATGTATTTCCATATTGCCTTCAGGTCACTTTGAGCCTCTGATGATAACTTATTTTCGAATTCCTTTCTAAGTGTTATTGTTACGTGCTTGCTTTATTTCTAATTCGACAGTGCTCCTTTCTGGTTTTAGCATCACTGGTAATAGCCCCCTTTCCAAGAGAGTGCTTCATTTCAAGAGAGAGAGCTCCATTTCAAGAGAGTGCTTCAATTCAAGAGAAAGCTTCATTTCAAGAGAGTGCTTCATTTCAAGAGAGAGCTTCATTTCAATAATGTCTCTGGTTTCTTTATCCATCGGATATTTGGTAATTAAACTTGTACGTATTTGTTAACTACTTCCATAATTTCCCCATATAATAGGCGTACATTCCAGCAGTAGTTTACATCATCGTGTCGGAAGTTTTCTGTCCAATCAAATTGTTCTTGTTCTACCATATCTAGTGACCACCTTCAACTAATTGACGATTTTGACCACCTTCAACTAATTGAAGATTTTGACCACCTTCAACTAATTGAAGATCTTGACCACCTTCAACTAATTGAAGATCTTGACCACCTTCAACTAATTGAAGATCTTGACCACCTTCAACTAATTGACGATTTTGAACACCTTCAACTAATTGAAGATTTTGAACACCTTCAACTAATTGAAGATTTTGACCACCTTCAACTAATTGAAGATTTTGATCACCTTCAACTAATTGAAGATTTTGACCACCTTCAACTTCAAGTTCTCTTTTAATTGCAATAAAGTCTGCTTTATCGTGCACTTTCGTTGGTCGCGCAACTTTTATTGCTGTTGTGTACATATATATATATATATATATCATCTGAGGTCTAACACGAGAATACAATGGCCACTCTTCCCCAACGGGCTTTAGTGTTCTGAACTCGTGTTCATGTTTTCTTCACTGTACAATATGAGATCAAGTCAGTGAGGTATCCTTGCTCCCCGCCATCTTTTTTCAGACTGCACATACACTCCGGATCCATCATCCTCGATGACACTCCACGAAGCTGTACTCAGTCAAGTTATACGTTCCATGCATGTTTCCCAGTTGATCATGTTAGAAAAGTTGAAGTCCCCCATTACCAGAACATGCGAGTATCTTTTATGGATCACCCCCCAATGAGTCATTGTTTACCGAAAGTCGATCTAAAGCCCTAAACATGTCAAATTACACCTAAGTATAGCTGTAACAAATTTTCTCATGAGTCTCTGTGTACTAGCTAAGAGACCAAGACAAGATTACTAGACCATGTTTTACTGTTAGCCATCTAAGGTGATCCGAATATGTATACTCATGCATATATACATGCATACACAAGTAAATGTCCGAGGTATTCCAAGTTTTCGTCGAAGTGATCTGTTTTGAGTCGTCCTGCTTGTGCGTAACAGGTACACACATTAGACGAAGATGGTGAAAGCATGGTACATGGACGATTCGGAAGAGGACCAACGCCTCCCTCATCGACGAGATGACACGGATGTGAGCTTAGAGCAGCTGGCGGAGATCGGTGTGGAGTACGTCTTTGTAAGTTTATAACCACAACGGCAGTATCTAGGTCAGTGAACTACCTATAGGCCTATATACTGATATAGGCCTAGATCTACATGTTATTTTGATCACTGAATTTAGATCTAGTCTACTTCCGTGTTTTGATTGATAGACGTTTTGACAGTTGACCCGTCCGCCATCTTGGATCTGGGTCAAAAGCGTCAGGTCAGAGGTCAAGTGGTTAAAAGTTGTGTACGATTACATGGGTAACGCACGGAACAGATTCTTTAAAAAATACTTCTTTTCGTTTAGAAGGTATGACATCTAGTTTTGAAAATTCTATTACTTGCCTACGTTATCAGTAGACGTGCTCAGTAATATTAAATACGATTTCACTGTTTATTTAAGCAGCTGATCTCAATTTAAGTAGGCCTGTCATATAAATGTATTGAGATAACCAGGACTTGGTTACTACTTACTGACCAGCTTTATGTATTTAAAAGACTACACGTTACATGTACAGATTGCAAGATGCAATTTGAAAATCCGTTTTCCTCCAAAAATCTAATGTTCTACTGCGACCGTATGCACCATCAACCATGACGACAAGTAACTCAATTGGTAGAGCGCACAGGTACTAGCCTTGTCTGTAAATACACCCATAATATAATCTATGTGTGTATATATTGACAAACGACTGAAACGAGGCTAGTATCTGTGGGTAGAGCATCCGTCTAGATTTTGGAGGGTCCCGGGTCCAAAGTCCTGTCTTGATTAGGGGACATGTACGCTACTGTTACAGTGGTGCCTGTGACCAACCCTTGTTTAAGTATTTGGTGTATGCTGCGAAGGGAAACCCAAACCTGGGTTGTAAATATATACTGTTGTTTTCTGGGGCAAAGACTTAGATTAGGAGGAATGTAGCGGAACTGGACTGGGTCGAGCTTCAGCGACCAAGTAGCTCAATTGGTAGAGCTTCTGTCAAGAGGACCAATCAAGGGTCCTGGATTAGATTCCTGCTCTGGCTATTGTAATTCTCTTTCTCCTGTTACATATATATATATTATAAATCAGAAAAATGATCCTTACANAATAAAGAAGTAAGAATGAAGAAAATAGCTACACATGAAAAGTATATCATATTTAATCAAGTTAGTAATGAGGTTATAACAATAAAATCATAATTGTGTACATTTAGAAAGCCTTTATAACCCTACCAAGTAAGTAAAATTCGACCTAGCAGGACTCTCAGTACTTTGATTTGTGTCTGTCGCCATCAACATTCTCTCATTATAAGGGATGATCCTATAGCTAGCCTATACAGCACACATATATATATATGTGTGCTGTATAGGCTAGCTATAGGATCATCCCTTATAATGAGAGAATGTTGATGGCGACAGACACAAATCAAAGTACTGAGAGTCCTGCTAGGTCGAATTTTACTTACTTGGTAGGGTTATAAAGGCTTTCTAAATGTACACAATTATGATTTTATTGTTATAACCTCATTACTAACTTGATTAAATATGATATACTTTTCATGTGTAGCTATTTTCTTCATTCTTACTTCTTTATTTTCCGGAGGTTTTACTCGAACAATAACCAGTTTTGAGTTTATTATTAAAAACAAAAGTTAACTAAATAGGTATATTGAAAATGGTGAATAAACAATCCATTTCATGACTCTCTGTATGAAATTCCACTTCAAACCATTCAGAAATTATGACATTTATATTTCTGTCAACAGAATAAATGAATGAGTTTATTTTATGACTTGTAGAAGCTAAGGGTTCCACGCTCCCACCCAATCATTTTACAGATTACAAACTTTCCCCTTTTGATTACTCTTCTATATATGGCCAGACTTGTGCACATGTATTTGTTGTAGAATCTGTCTGCTGGGTATCACAGAACATCACTGAACTCTTTACACAGATTGTCAAATGTCTTAAAATCTTCCAACAACTTCTTCTGAATAACCAAGAGGCCCAGGCTGATGATATTTTGCCTGTAGCATGCTGGGATGAAGGTCTACCAAGTTCGTTCAAATGAATGACCTTGACCGACTTACAAGGTCACATGGGTCAAATGTCTTAAAATCTTCCAACAACTTCTTCTGAATAACCAAAAGGCCCAGGGTTAGGCATGTAGCATGCTGGGATGAAGGACTACCAAGTTTGTTCAAATGAATGACCTTGACCCACTTTCAAGGTCACTGGGGTCAAATATGTTAAAATCTTCAAACAACTTCTTCTCAATAACCAAAAGGCCAAGGGTAATGATATTGGGCCTGTAGCATGCTGGGATGAAGGGCTACTAAGTTGTTCAAATGAATTACCTTGACCCACTTTCAAGGTCACATGGGTCAAATGTTGTAAAATCTTCAAACCACTTCTCAATAACCAAAAGGCCCAGGGTACTGATATTGGGCCTGTAGCGTGCTGAGATGAAGGACTACCAAGTTTGTTCAAATGAGTGACCTTGACCCACTTTCAACCTAATGTCCTTGTTCAACATTCAAAGTCACAGGCGTCATATATTTAAATAATTGAATTGTTTCTTATGAATCAAACACTGATATTCTGCCTGTAGCTGTATTTTAGTCCACTTTTAAGATTAAAAGTGTGAGATTAATACCAGGTGAGCAATGCAGGCGTGTATTGCTTTATTTGTGTGTCCCCCCCCCCTTCACACACACACACACACNCACACACACACACACACACACACACACACACACACACACACACACACACACACACACATTTTGGTGTAATTGCTTTGGCAGGTCCTATGGTAATATTGTGTATTGTAATATAGCATTTGGTTAAACTCTGATTCTGTCATTTTAAGAGGAGCATAATTTATGTCATCTGCTACCTTGTACCTCTAGGTTAGGGACTAGTTCATAAGGAGCATTTATATCCAAATGGTTGTGTTAAACCTGCCACTAACAATCCAATAGAGATGTATAGCTTTAGCAACAACTTATTACTTGATGACAAATCCTTGAAACATTTTTAAGGCTTGTATATTAGATTAAACTATTTGAATAATTAACAACAGGTGGACCCAAAAAACTATAAGGAAAATGAAAAGTTGGAGAAACTGAGGTCAGAGCGTGGCTACACATACATGGACCAAATAGAATGCTGCAGAGAAAAACTCCCAAACTACGATGCCAGGGTAAGCCATTCACTAGTTCTAATAGTGTATCTAAGTGGGTTTGACTTAACACGTACAGTTAACACTGGTGTATAGATTACAGGTAGGGTTGTCCTCAGTAGGTGTGATATAACAGTTAACACTGGTGTATAGATTACAGGTAGGGTTGTCCTCAGTAGGTAAGACTTAG
>NW_018406511.1:92674-105520 GCF_002113885.1 Mizuhopecten yessoensis | reverse complement strand
TGTGATATAACAGTTAACACTGGTGTATAGATTACAGGTAGGATTTTCCTCAGTAGGTGTATTATAACAGTTAACACTGGTGTATAGATTACAGGTAGGGTTGTCCTCAGTAGGTGTGATATAACAGTTAAAACTGGCGGATAGATTACAGGTAGGGTTGTCCTCAGTAGGTATGACTTAACAGTTAACACTGGTGTATAGATTACAGGTAGGACTTTCCTCAGTAGGTGTATTATAACAGTTATGACTGGTGTATAGATTACAGGTAGGGTTGTCCTCAGTAGGTGTGATATAACAGTTAACATTGGTGTATAGATTACAGGTAGGGTTGTCCTCAGTAGGTATCACTTAACAGTTAACACTGGTGTATATATTACAGGTAGGGTTGTCCTCAGTAGGTATCACTTAACAGTTAACACTGGTGTATATATTACAGGTAGGGTTGTCCTCAGTAGGTATGACTTAACAGTTATCACTGGTGTATAGATTACAGGTAGGATTTTCCTCAGTAGGTGTATTATAACAGTTATGACCGGTGTATAGATTACAGGTAGGGTTGTACTCGGTATGACTTAACAGTTAACACTGGTGTATAGATTACAGGTAGGGTTGTCCGCAATAGGTATGACTTACTCTCAGTTCTTTGTCTAATAGACAGTTTTATATACCTCCTAGATCAAGGCATTTTATGAGGAACACCTCCACGATGACGAGGAAGTCCGCTTTATCCTTGAAGGGAGCGGATATTTCGATGTTCGAGACAAGCAAGACAAGTGGATACGTATATTCTTGGAGGGCGGAGACCTCATTGTTATGCCAGCTGGAATCTACCATCGCTTCACCTTGGACCGAAATGTCAGTGACAGAGAATTAAACCAGTTACTTTGATTAAAATTTATTTCAGGAATATTCAAAGTGATAATACTTGGCAACCAATTTTGGCGCACTGTTAATATTGTTTCATAAAATTAGCACTTACGAACCAGAATATTTACATAAATTGGTGAAGTGTTTGCAAGTCCATCCTTTATGATGTAGTGATGGTGGGGTGGTGGTGGGGGTTGAGTTTGGGGTGATGGTTGGGAGTTGTGGTATGGTGAATGTGGGGGGTGAGGGTGATGATGGGGGTTGAGGGTGGGAGTGATGGTGGAGGTTGAGGGTGTGAGTGATGATGGGGGTTGAGGGTGGGAGTGATGGTGGAGGTTGAGGTTGGGAGTGATGGTGATGGTGGGGGTTGAGCATTGGAGTGATGGTGATGGTGGGGGTTGAGCGTGTGAGTGATGATGGGGGTTGAGGGTTGGAGTGATGGTGATGGTGGGGGTTGAGGGTGGGAGTGATGGTGATGGTTGAGGGTGGGAGTGATGGTGGGGGTTGAGGGTGGGAGTGATGGTGGGGGTTGAGGGTTGGAGTGATGGTGGGGAGATGGTTGGGGTTGAGGGTGGGAGTGATGTTGAGGGTGGGGGTTGAGGGTGGGAGTGATGGTGGGGGTTGAGGGTGGGAGTGAGGGGGGGGGTTGAGGGCGGGAGTGACGGTGGGGGTTGGAGTGATGGGGGGCGTTGGGGGGGGGAGGGAGGGGGGGGGGGGGGGTGGGGGGGGGGAGTGAGGGTGGGGGTTGAGGGGGGGAGTGATGGTGGGGGTAGAGGGTTGGAGTGATGGTGGGGGTGGGGGTTGAGGGTGGGAGTGATGGTGGGGGTTGAAGGTGGGAGTGATGGTGGGGGTTGAGGGTGGGAGTGACGGTGGGGGTTGGAGTGATAGTGGGCATTGAGGATTATGCCGGTGCTATTTGCCCTAAAGTACTACACTGACTTAATAGAAATGTACATAAAGACTTATAGTCCTTGATTAACAAGTAAAGCCTTGTCCAGTCTAATACCAAAATATAAACCAGCTTTTTTATGCTCAGTGGTGTCGTCCATTATCCATTCATCAAATATCTTTAAAACCTTGAAACATATTTCCTTTTTAGGTCAAAGTTGTGAAATGTTTCTGAATCCTTTAAACAACTTAAGATGGCTAGTGTCATAATATTTGGGTTGTAGTGTGCTGCAGGGAACAACAATGTACTTTGTTGAAATTTAATTTGCTTGACCTTCTTTCAAGGGTACAGGGGTCAAATGTTTTAAAATTCCTTAGAGGGCTTAAAGATCCATAAGCCTTAGAATACCAATAATTTTCCTACAAGCTTGTTGGAATAAAACACCAGGTTTCGAAACTGAATTTATTACTTTGACCCATTTTTTAAGTCACATGAGACATTTAAAGCTATTAAAACTAATTCTTATGAATAACAAACTGGGAAAAGGCCTAAACTCATGATATTTTGTATTTAGTTAGCTGAGTTTACAAGTCATCAATTTTGTGTTTTTTTTGTTATTTTTTTGAGAATTCTAAGGCATTAATTAGTAATAGATGTATTTGGTATGTTGCTTGCCGGTAGAACACAAGATTCATTTAAATGATCTTGGCCAACTTTGAAAAGTCTCCTAAATTAAAAAAAAGTTCAAACCTTCCAACAAATATCAATAAGGCATAATAATATTTAGCTTGATTGCTTTAAAGCTTGATTCAACAAGGTAAAGTATTGCAAGGCAATCCCTAGTCCCCCACCAGTAATGATTTCTATATTTAACCGTACACTTATATCAGGATGTATCTACTGTTAGGAAAGTATCCTGATACATACTTCTTGCACTTCGCCATCCAAAGAGTGAAATAGTATAGAAGATATGCCCAGGACAAACTTTTTCAAAAGTTAAGGTCAAAGGTCAAAGCATAGGTCACATTGTGGTAATAGTGTCCTTCTTCTTGCACTCTGCACTTCGCCATCCCAAGATGTCCTTGTACACCAAATCTAGTTACTCCAGGTGAAATAGTATAGAAAGCTCAATTTGTAGAGCGTCCGACTATAGAGTTCTGAGGGTCCCGGGTTCGAGTCCTGGTCTGACCGTTGCATTTCTCGTTCTCCTGTCACATATCTAAATGTGAATCCAGGACGCTATAAAGACAACATAATACTACCATGCTATATTAAAGGTAGATATTTTATGTATATTTTTCTTTGAATGTTGATCTTGTAATTCTACATTTGGTGCATGTATTTATTTTGACCTTTGACCTTTACAGGATCACGTTGTGGCTGTGCGCCTTTTCGTCGGCGATCCTGTATGGACTCCACTCAACCGCCCACAGGAAAACTTGGACGTTAGGAAAGAGTATGTTGCTAAATACATCAATGCCTAGAGTCTGGGAGCTGTCCCACAGAATGAACCCGGTGCTCGATAGGATTAGCAACTATACAGAAAAATCTAGCTACTTTAGGATGCTACAAAGCTTACTTAATGTAATTCATGCTTTACCCATAATAAACTTTATGCAGAAGAAATTTAATAAACAGATGATTTCAAAAGGGAAAGAAGATGAGAACAAATATCACTCTCACTCCCAATAGTGTGGCCTCCTGGCCTTCTTCAAGGGTGTAAGTCAATAATTGATTCAATGTATTATCTCATAGTGACTCGTTGAAGAAATTTACACAAAAAAAGGTTTGCAAGGTTGGATTGAAAAGCAAAGTCACCAGTTACAATGCATGTGATGAACAGTACATTGATGAAAAGTTGGAGAGCTTACAAAGGGACACAATTGTGTTGATGATGGATTTTTTTTTCTATTGTGCCATTTTAATTTTTTATAGATGAATTTGATGCACTTCAGGATTATGATTTTGATCGGCTTTAAAAACAGTTCTGTTTTCAATTTTTCAAACATCATGAATTTCTCAGGATAGCATTGGTAAAACCATATGTTGGTTTGAAGGTTGTTATATATTTCTACAGATATTATAATGGCGATACATGTACTACCTTTACAGATATTATCAGAAAGTGATTTATGATTTATTCTACACTGTAAGTTTACAAGGTTTAAGATACCCTTATCAACAGATAAAAGTTCAGGATAGATTCCAACTGTTTGTTGTGCCAGTGGTATGGACATAGGTTTGGCTTCAGATGCTGCTCAAAAGGTCAGTTTGTGTTTACTGAAGGTTAATACTGGTATTCTTATATTGATTTTACTCAGATATGTTGTTTATTATACATATATACACCGTAATTACCAAGTCCCTACCACAGCCATCACACTTGTCACTATTTACCAGGTATTGAGAGTGTAAACTCACTATTTTAGCAATCTTCAAAAGTCATCTTCAATAAATAATACAGGTTATAACATTTCTACATTGAACCTGTGTTTATTGACACCTGGATGTCATGACATTCTGTAATTCCTGTTTGTGAAATGACCATTTTATGGCCAAAAAAGACTGGTTTTCTGTACTTTAGCCCTCAGGTCTGACCTCCATATCGTCATATAGCTGACGTAATATTTCGGTCGTTCTTCAAGTTGATAATTGTAGTATTTTCGTATACTATACACTAAGTGGCCAGACATTGTATCCATCATATGTTATTGTGTACTATGTAATGTGTGTATAATTTTTGTTTTTTCCATTTTGTAGGTTCATTACCATAATCAGAGTTTATTCTACTATAAACTTTTAACATTATACATATTTGGATAATTATGTGAATTCACAGTTGTGCTTAAACCCCTAGAAATGGAATAAAGGGACTTCAGCAAGGCTAATATATACATTACAATACGTCGTTGTCGTTGTCCATTTCCTGTTTAGCAACATTGTTCAATTCAAACACCTGGTTGTGAAGTATGAAATGTGTTCACTCCAAGTTTAAAAGTGGCTCATTTGAATACCAATATGTTAACTGCAATGAACTTTGAACTCAGATTAATTGCACAATACATTTTGAAATCGCTAGGGATATATACAAAAAAAAGTCTATTATGGCTATTATTTTGAGACTTTTGGAAGGTTTAGCAATCATTCTAATTTCCCAATATATTGAATGTATTTACCATTATAATTTGTAAATAGTGAAATTAAACATCATTATATATATTTGCTGTGTTTTAGTTTGTTTAGCTCACCTGGTCAGAAAAGTAAGCTTATGCTTAAAAAATGACAACGTTTTTTCTTTAAAACGCGGCTAGTCCTAGATAGAGGTAAATCTTTTGAAAATGTTTCTTCTTCTGAAGGGATTTAAAACAAATTTGGTCTTGAGAATCTTTGGGAAAAGGGAACACAATTTTTAGCTCACCTGGTCAAAAGGACCAAGGTGAGCTGATCTCGTACCGTGGCGCCTGTCCTCCATCTGTAAAAAATTCTTCTAACGTTTTCTTTTTCATAACTGGCGATTGGAATTTAACCAAAGTTGACTGGAAGCGGTGGGGATTCAAAATTGTACAAATGGAGGGGCCTGAAAGGTTGGGCCAATTAGGGGTAATTTGGCCATACTGCTTTAAGCAACCTCTTTTCTTAAACTAAGGAAGGATATCAACCATTCTTTGGATGAAGGCATCTTTAGATGAGTATTCAAAATTGTACAAATGAACAGCCTGACCCCAATTAAAGGAGCTGAGGGAGGGGGGCCAAAAAGTGTTAATTTGGCAATATTGCTTTAAGCGACTTCTCTGAAATGAAGGGAAGGATATCAACCATATTTGATTGGAGGCAAATGACATGGGGGGGGGGAATTAACAAATGGCCAAGTGAGCTTCTGCCGTGGTGTGGCGTCGGTCGTCCGTCTGTCATCCATCCGGCGTCAATATTTTACATATTTTACTTTAAACAACTTCTTCTTTATAACCCAAATTGATGCCCATGGTGATGATATTTGGCCTGTAGCATGATTTGATGAAGGGCTACCAAGTTTGTTCAAATAAATGACCTTGACATTAATTCAAGGTCACAGGGGTCAAATATGTTAAAAAAAACTTTAAACAACTATTTCTGAGTAAAACCAAAATGCACAGGGTGATGATATTTGGCCAGTAGCATGCTAGGATGAAGGGCTACCACGTTTGTTCAAATGAATGACCTTCACTCATTTTCAAGGTCACAGGGGACAATTGTCTTAAAACACCTTTAAACAACTTCTTCTAGGATAAAGGGCCACCAGGTTTGTCAAAATGGATGACGTTGACCTGTATTCAAGGCTGTAGGGGTCAAATATGTTTAAAATCTTTAAACGCCTTTTTCTGAATAACCAAAGGCCTAGGATGATGATATCAGGCCAGTAGTATGCTTGGATGAAGGCTACAGAGTTTGTTCAAATAAATGATGTTGAATTATATTCAAGGTCACAAGGGTCAAATATATTTTAAAAACCTTAAACGACATCCTCCAAAAAACCATGCATCCAAGAATGATGATATTTTTCCATTAGCATGCTTGGATGACGGGCTACCAAGTTTGTAAAATTAATGACTGACTTATATTTAAGGTTACATGGGTGGGTCAAATATGTTTGAAATCTTTAAATGGCTTCTTCAGAATAACCAAAAGTCCCAGAATGATGATATATGGCCATTACATGCTTAGATGAAGGTCTACCAAGTTTGTTCAAATGAATGACCTTTACTTATTTTCAAAGTCACAGGGGTCAAATTGGTTTAAAATCTTGAAACAACTTTTTCTGAATAACCATGAGGCCTAGAATTTTGATATTTGGATGAAGGACTATCAAGTCATTTGAATGACCTCGACCCACTTTCAAGGTCACATTTGGTTAGATATTAAATGACCTAATGTCATTAATCAAAAGGTTTAGGATAGTGGTATTTCGCAAGTTGCATGTTGAAATGAAAGGCTTTAAAGTTTGTTCAACATAATGACCTTGTTCGAAAATCAAGGTCAAATGTTTTAAAATCTTTCAACGGGTTGTTTTGAAGGTCAAGGAATTTGAACAAGCTTAGTAGCCCTTCATCCTAGCATGCTACTGGCCAAATATTATCATCCTGGGCCTCTTGGTTATTCAGAAGAAGATTTTAACATATTTGACTCAATTTTTAATTTGAATGACCTTGACTCACTTTCGAGATCACATTTACTCAAATATGTTTAAACATTTAAATGACCTAATTTCAATAAACAAGGATAAGGTGGTGATGTTTTGCAAGTTGCATCCTAAGATAAAGGGCTATAAGATTTGTTCAACATAATGACCTTTTTCGACTTTCAAGGTCACAGGGCTGAAATGTTTTAAAATCTTTTAACAGGTTCTTTTGAATAACTTTTAATCATAAATACTGGTGTTTTGCCTTTAGCTTTATTTAAGATCAGTGTGAGATGTATACCAGGTGAGCGATGCAGGCCCATTGGACCTCTTGTTTTAGAAACAGTGGATGAATGTAGCCCACATTGGGGACACAGGGGAAGGGTCAAATAGGGGTAATTTTTTATAACGTTTCTCTTTCTGTATGAATAGGAAGATTTATAACAAATTTGTCCTGGAGCAGCCTTTGATACTAATTAATGCCCTCTGGGCCTCTTGTTTAAAAACTAAGAATGTGGACCCAGGGGTACAGGAGAAGGGTCCAATAGGGGAAATAGGTTAATCTTTTAATAAACTTTTCCTTCAAAAGCATTTGAAAGATTCAAACCAAATTTGTTCTAGAGCATCTTTTGGCAAAGTGACAAAGTTCTGTATAAAGAGAGTGTCACTTTTTTGTGTTAAGAAAATAAGCATAAACATATCAATGCAAATATATGGAATTATAGATCTCAGAACCATTGCCAACGAGAAATAACAACATGATCAGTCCCCTGAGGATTCACAACCCAAACATTGGACAGGAGAAATAACAACATGATCAGTTCCCTGAGGATTCACAACCCTAACATTGGACAGGAGAAATAACAACATGATCAGTTCCCTGAGGATTCACAACCCAAACATTGGACAGGAGAAATAACAACATGATCAGTTCCCTGAGGATTCACAACCCAAACATTGGACAGGAGAAATAACAACATGATCAGTTCCCTGAGGATTCACAACCCAAACATTGGACAGGAGAAATAACAACATGATCAGTTCCCTGAGGATTCACAACCCAAACATTGGACAGGAGAAATAACAACATGATCAGTTCCCTGAGGATTCACAACCCAAACATTGGACAGGAGAAATAACAACATGATCAGTTCCCTGAGGATTCACAACCCAAACATTGGACAGGAGAAATAACAACATGATCAGTTCCCTGAGGATTCACAACCCAAACATTGGACAGGAGAAATAACAACATGATCAGTTCCCTGAGGATTCACAACCCAAACATTGGACAGGAGAAATAACAACATGATCAGTTCCCTGAGGATTCACAACCCAAACATTGGACAGGAGAAATAACAACATGATCAGTTCCCTGAGGATTCACAACCCAAACATTGGACAGGAGAAATAACAACATGATCAGTTCCCTGAGGATTCACAACCCAAACATTGGACAGGAGAAATAACAACATGATCAGTTCCCTGAGGATTCACAACCCAAACATTGGACAGGAGAAATAACAACATGATCAGTTCCCTGAGGATTCACAACCCAAACATTGGACAGGAGAAATAACAACATGATCAGTTCCCTGAGGATTCACAACCCAAACATTGGACAGGAGAAATAACAACATGATCAGTTCCCTGAGGATTCACAACCCAAACATTGGACAGGAGAAATAACAACATGATCAGTTCCCTGAGGATTCACAACCCAAACATTGGACAGGAGAAATAACAACATGATCAGTTCCCTGAGGATTCACAACCCAAACATTGGACAGGAGAAATAACAACATGATCAGTTCCCTGAGGATTCACAACCCAAACATTGGACAGGAGAAATAACAACATGATCAGTTCCCTGAGGATTCACAACCCAAACATTGGACAGGAGAAATAACAACATGATCAGTTCCCTGAGGATTCACAACCCAAACATTGGACAGGAGAAATAACAACATGATCAGTTCCCTGAGGATTCACAACCCAAACATTGGACAGGAGAAATAACAACATGATCAGTTCCCTGAGGATTCACAACCCAAACATTGGACAGGAGAAATAACAACATGATCAGTTCCCTGAGGATTCACAACCCAAACATTGGACAGGAGAAATAACAACATGATCAGTTCCCTGAGGATTCACAACCCAAACATTGGACAGGAGAAATAACAACATGATCAGTTCCCTGAGGATTCACAACCCAAACATTGGACAGGAGAAATAACAACATGATCAGTTCCCTGAGGATTCACAACCCAAACATTGGACAGGAGAAATAACAACATGATCAGTTCCCTGAGGATTCACAACCCAAACATTGGACAGGAGAAATAACAACATGATCAGTTCCCTGAGGATTCACAACCCAAACATTGGACAGGAGAAATAACAACATGATCAGTTCCCTGAGGATTCACAACCCAAACATTGGACAGGAGAAATAACAACATGATCAGTTCCCTGAGGATTCACAACCCAAACATTGGACAGGAGAAATAACAACATGATCAGTTCCCTGAGGATTCACAACCCAAACATTGGACAGGAGAAATAACAACATGATCAGTTCCCTGAGGATTCACAACCCAAACATTGGACAGGAGAAATAACAACATGATCAGTTCCCTGAGGATTCACAACCCAAACATTGGACAGGAGAAATAACAACATGATCAGTTCCCTGAGGATTCACAACCCAAACATTGGACAGGAGAAATAACAACATGATCAGTTCCCTGAGGATTCACAACCCAAACATTGGACAGGAGAAATAACAACATGATCAGTTCCCTGAGGATTCACAACCCAAACATTGGACAGGAGAAATAACAACATGATCAGTTCCCTGAGGATTCACAACCCAAACATTGGACAGGAGAAATAACAACATGATCAGTTCCCTGAGGATTCACAACCCAAACATTGGACAGGAGAAATAACAACATGATCAGTTCCCTGAGGATTCACAACCCAAACATTGGACAGGAGAAATAACAACATGATCAGTTCCCTGAGGATTCACAACCCAAACATTGGACAGGAGAAATAACAACATGATCAGTTCCCTGAGGATTCACAACCCAAACATTGGACAGGAGAAATAACAACATGATCAGTTCCCTGAGGATTCACAACCCAAACATTGGACAGGAGAAATAACAACATGATCAGTTCCCTGAGGATTAACAACCCTAACATTGGACAGGCACAAATTTCCCCTTTTACAGTAATTTCAGATCCCCATTGGCCATACAAGCTACCACTATGATTTCCTTAACAACCGTGTACTGTGGGAGGATATGTCCTAATTTAACCGGGCCTATTTGACCTCTCGGCCCAAAAACAGCATCATCCACTTCATTTTTACAATTTTCGATCCTCAAGGCTGTAAGGATGCTTGCACCAAATTTTGGTTAAATTCTCCTCAGTAGTTTTTGAAATGTTGTTCAATGCAGAAGTTAATTGATAACAGACAACAAATCACCACCAATAATACCCAGGTGGGTTAAAAACAAGTAGGAATTATTTCAGAGGGTTGTGTTAGAAATGTTGTGTAACTGACCCTGTGTTACACAACTATATAGGTCATAATAAATAACAAATAAACAGACTATTCTTTATCATCATCATACGTTTATTCCAGCATTGTTAATCAGAGTGCATACAGGTTTGTTACTTGAAATTCAAAGGTTTGAAATGAAGGTCTGTATGAACCCTGTAAATCAAAAATAACACCAGAAATAATTTCTAACAATAACAATTACACATAAACAGATTAGAGTGAAAGGACCTATGAACACTTCATAACTACAAATGGACATCAGCTCATAAACAAGCAAATTTGTGGAATTTATTTCCCTAGCTTGCAGGACAAATTGTAGGTTAGGTTTAAACATGTGAGTATCGTGCTGTTGAGACATAATGTATAGCTTGAAACTTGAAGAAAGAAAAAAGCCTTACACCTCATTAATTATTCGTAAATATGCACAAATCACATCTCTTCCTGCTCCGACTATTCTGTTGACAATGGCGACACATATCATGACTGCACAAGATTATCTCCCCATGGGAGCCGACAAGATGTTTCCTCGCTGCATCGGGAGACCCACTAGTTAAGGTTGGGAGAATGTCTATCAGTTTGTGTTATCTGGTAAACTTGAGGATGGAGAGAAGTTCAGGTCCTGATCTTCGTGTTAATACTGTCCACATCTTGTACCCATAACCTTTCATGATGCCTTCGATCTCATCTGAAAGTAGAACCATACTTGATAATGATCAATCTGCAATTCAAGTAACCTCAAGCATGTTTGATATTTAACGGTAGTAAAACATGGCTGACACAAGATTTACAGAGCTTTTTCACCACACCTGGCTTAAACATATTCAGCCAAAATTTTGTATTTTTTCCCTGTAGTTGATGTCAGTAAGATTATGCTAGGTTTTGTAAAAGTTTTACTGTAAATAAAAAAAGGCTTCACAAAACTTACCCGCCTTATTCTCTTTGATAATGACGAGGTAAAAGATTCCCTGAGGTGAGAGAATATCAGGAATTTGTGGGAAAAGTCTGTCCATCACTTCGCGACCATGATAACCCCCAGCCCATGATGCTTCGATGCCACTACTGCCCACCTGGAAAAGGTTAAGATCAAATGGTAATGGTTTACCTAAAGTGAGTTCAGACTATTGAATAGCCTATATTTTCTGCTCAAGATCCACGTTCAAGAATTCCAGGTTCTTAAGAAACTGTTTAATCATCCTTTACTTACATCCAATTATAATCCTTTAGTTATCTCCCCTTTAAACCCTTTGTTATATCTCCTGCCAATCCCTTACTTCCATCCTCTTTTAATCCCTTACTTACATCCCCTTCGAATCCCTTAGTTATCTTCCGTCTCCCCTTCCTATCCCTTAGTTATCTCCCCTTCCAATCCTTAGTTATCTGCCCTTCCTGTGATATCTGTAGTTATCTCCCCTTTCTATGATATCCCTTAGTTATCTCCCCTTCCTAAGATATCCCTTAGATATCTCCCCTTCCAATCTTTTAGTTACCTCCCCTTCCTATGATATTCCTAGTTATCTTCCCTTTCTATCCCTTAGTTATCTCCCCTTTCAATCCCTTCCTTACCTCCTCTGGTGGTGTTACAACATAGGGAGGATTAAATAACAACACGTCCACCTGGTGTTTTAGTCGAGGCTTTAGACATTCCACCTTAAAATAAATAGAATAAAACACCCTGAAAAGTCTGACACTTCGCAACTGGCTCTTTTTCATTTACATAAATATGTTAATTCAAAATGACATGATAATTCTGTTTTGTTTTAAGATTCATACTGGCAGAGCAAGTCTGCTGACTCAGGGTCTGACTTCCTGAAAAACAACTTCATTAGCATACCAACATTTACCTTAAATCTGATTTATTTTTTTAAACACAATTACCGCACAAGTTTGATTTTTACTTTATTCATCACAGACTTTTACTTACCAAATCTGTGAGTACTGGTATAACTGTGACACCATTCTGTTGAGCAGTCCTCTTTGCTGCTAGTGCGGCCAATGGATTAATGTCTGTGCACCTTAAAAATACACAAGTACACATGTATAACAATAAACAACACACATATTTAAATGTACTCATTTAAATGCAGTAAATGACATGTATCCTAAAAAATACCATAATACAGCCTTTTTTTTTTCAAATACTATGATTTTACAATACAAGTGAAACAAGTGAACTGTTTAAATGTATATCTATTATTCCGCTTTAATTCTGAATAATATCATAGCAAAAGCTGGTTAAAAAGACTTAACAGTTGTCATAATGTGGTTCTAACTTATCAGTACATGGTGGGTTCTCACTTACCAGTACATGGTGGGTTCTCACTTACCAGTACATGGTAGGTCTCACTTACCAGTACATGG
>NW_018406511.1:45481-89724 GCF_002113885.1 Mizuhopecten yessoensis | reverse complement strand
CTCACTTACCAATACATGGCGGGTCTCACTTACCAATACATGGCGGTTCTCACTTACCAATACATGGCGGGTTCTCACTTACCAATACATGGTGGGTTCTCACTTACCAGTACATGGCAGGTCTCACTTACCAATACATGGCAGGTCTCACTTACCAATACATGGCGGGTTCTCACTTACCAATACATGGCGGGTTCTCACTTACCAGTACATGGCGGGTTCTCACTTACCAATACATGGCGGCTGAGGTGCCTAACATCTTCGCCAGAAAAGTTATACACATCCCAGACCCACATCCTACTTCAACACAGCATGTTGGTCTGAAAGTCAGATTAAATAAACTCAAATTATGATAAAAATTGTTAAATCAAAGCAGTATAACTGTTTACACCATTCTTATATGAAAGTGAGCAAAGAATTTATGATTCCAAGCTATTTCTTACCTACACTTTGGTGTATTATTGTCTGCTTATGAAACGTTTACCAATGTTTATTATGCAAAGAAATATATTTGTTTTTATTAACTTTTAGTTTATTTAAGTTAATCCTTTTCTAGAAAGAGGAAGATTATATTTTACTTGTATATGTATATTTAATTATGTGACAAAAACAAATTGTGACTAACATATATTACTATATTAACATGACGTCTACAAAGGAGGATTATCTCCCTGGTACATGAGAAGATGTGTTGGAGTTTCAGTGCATCATGTCAACTCAAATCATGTTTCTAACTGCTTATTATAAATACATATTATTCTCAGTCCCTGGTCAATCTCGTGAGCCAATTTAACAGTCGCAAGTCAGCTGAAACAGAGTTACATATTGCTGCATATGTAGACCACTGATCCAGGTCATGTTGCAGCGGTTGCAAACATTTGTATATATATATGGCTCGATATCTTTTTCGACAGGTCAGCGGCAGTCACACAAGATTTACCTGGGACTTTTCTTCTCATATATATGAGCTAAACATGTATACGTAGTTAGATGCAATTAAAAGCACTTTAAAGAGTTTAATTCTTTTAAGTTTTGTTGTGAATTTGAACTACATTGTACATATAAATGTAGTAACCACCATTTCACTCAGTTTTGCTCCGATGACATCGTTGTAAACTAGCTAGTAGCTTGTGGTGATGCATAGAATTCAAACTACTTGCTAGCTTACAACTTTGTGTGTTTTTATTTCACTTTATTACCCATTTTAGTAATAAAATAAGTACTGAAATGGGTAACTAGCTGTTACCCGAATGCAAGATTATTACCCATATGCGCCGTTGTGCCCAACCTGATATGACAGAGGCATAATCATCACCATAAACTTTATGATAAGAAGGTCTTTACCAGGTCGTGGAAAACCACTATAACTTGCGTATAATATGCAAACTCGCCTATAATACGCCAATAGGGGTATGGATTTGTTACTAAAAATAGCCAAAATCACTTTAATCTGAACTTTTTCAAATTGTTTGTCCCAGTCGCATTTATTCAGTCATGAAACATAATACAAATGCAAAAATAAACTTTATTTGCATGTGGGAAAGTACAAATAGATGCAATATTTCCGGGAAAGTTACATCAAGTTTCTAAGTAGCCAATTCTTTCAGTAAACATCTTTTAGCAAAATATTATTTACCTTGTCGTAAATCAATGCGATTTTTAATGATATCTTGCAAAAGTTACTGTTAAAGCGATTTGGAATATTTTTAGTAACAAATCCATACTCGAACTGGCGTATAATAGGCGAGTTTGCGTATTATACACAAGTTGGTGGATTTCCCCAACATGTTTACAGCTATATAGGCAATCGGCAGAGTGTACTCGACCTGTCCTGGTCGCTCATTCACAGGACTAGCTATAGGGGTTCGTTAAGAATGTCTATATACACATAGGCTACAGTTTTTACTGCATACTGATGCGGGTCACAAACACGTTCATATTTGGTGACACCGAACGGTTACTGTTTACATTCCCAACAAAATCTCGATTCGTCGATATTGTCTTACTTTCTCTTTTCAAGAAAATCATGCTCTTGAACCAGAGCATCCAGAAACAGAAAGGTGTCCTCGGCCGGCTCATACACGTGCTCAAAGTCCTCCTGTCGTAAGTGAGAGATGTCAGGAGTTGAAAATTTGTCGTTTGACATTTTGCGCCACCGATATCAGTTTTGTGGGTTTTTTCGACAGGAGACTTACGCAAGGGCGACAACTTCAGTTCAAAAAACTTTTCATGTTTAGTCGTTTTACAATCTATTATTATTTTTCATCCTGAAGTTGGATCCCGAGACAATAACGGGAATCCATGTAATTATATTGTATTGGCGAGGTTTACGACTTACATCCAATCCTCAATTTACACTTTACTGAAGTTTCGAACTGTGCAGTATGATCACGGAATTAATACCTAAGTCTGTGGTATGATTAATGATAAAATTGAATGCTAATGACTACTGAGTAGATGTAAAATGTATTGTATATTTGTCTGAGTCCATCTTTTTTCCTATTAAATAATTTACGGTACCTAAATTTGAAAATGTCTGATTTTGAGCTGCAGGTAAGAGCTCAGACATTGTTTTCATTAAAATTAAAAGTTTCAGGAAAAACAAGTAGACCTAATAAAAATTCCCAAAAAATGTCTTGGGTAAAGTTCAAGATTTAGTGGACGGTTCTATTTACTTACATATTGTGATAAACTAGTTAGAATTTGCAGTATAAATAACTGAAGTGAGATAAATTCTGAAAAAATTGAAATTGTCCCCTTTCCCAATAAGGAAATTCTGACCTTAGATGAACTTACTACTCCTAGATTGTAAACACAAAACAGCATAAGCACGTGCTGCAGCACATGGTAAGTGTATACCTTATAATAGGAACAGCAATTCATCACAGAATATATTCTAAAATGTGTATTCCAACTTTAAAATGCACAACATCTTGTGTATATATATTCAGTTTAGGGGTTATGATCAATATATCATATGGTTTACTGGCCCATGTATAGTTTATTATAAGGATTTGGGTATAGGCCACATCGATTTAATCATTATTGCTCTCTTAGTCCACACAGTTCCAAGAATCTCTTTCTGGATATATATGAATATATTTTTCTTAGCAAGGTATATGAATGTATCTTTGATCTAACCATGCCCTTTGCCAAAACAACATGGTCCAGTAAATGTTTTTTTTTATATGTTTGTCTTTGCATAATCCTGAGTTTCTGACTTGTTTCCTAGCACAAGGAACTATAGCCAAAATTGTGTGAATTTGATAACACAATTTGTGCAAAAACAATGCACACATTCACCAAGTCATAACTCCCCTTTGGCTCCATCAAAGGGCTTACATCACAAACACTTCCTGCCAAACCCTCGGATATAGGAGTGTCAGTTTCACTGACCAGAGATGTGAGGATAGTTTGACCTGCTGTGGTCAGAACATGTTCATCAACGATATAAACTAGGATCTTTTAGGAGAGATCAACTCTGTGAACACATTTTAACAATGTGTTGAAAATAGTCCATGGATATATACATCGGCAGTACTCCAGCTGTTGGTTGTTTAGATGTGTTTATTCTAAGGATAGTACACCACTGGTAATCGATGATTTAATATAATCCAAGTGTTGGTCATTTATATTTTCATCACTGAATAACTCGTATTTGGCTCCGCCCACGTGTTCTCTAGAATGTGACGTCACCCATAAGTTGAGCACTTATAAGATGGCCATGTCAACTTGTTGGACAGCTACAGGTTACTTATTGTACAGCCATAGGTGATACCTCAACTCTCTACTGGACATAATACAAAAAAAAGACACTGGATGACATCACAACTGTGTTTTATAAATTCAACAAAGCATCACAAGTGATATATCCCCTCGCATTCACATATTGTGACATATGTAAAAGGAAATGAAATCGCTAGAGCGATGGCAAGGTTTTTGGTAGAAATAGTAAAAGTGAGCTTGACCTTTAACGCAGCAACCTGAAACGCGAAATCGTTCAAGATATTGCCATACCTAACATTTATATGAAGTTTCATGAAATTCTGTTGAGGAATGAAGTCGATAGAACGATGACATTTTTTTCTAAAAATAGTAACAGTGACCTTGATCTTGAACATAGAAACCGGAAACGCGAACTTGTCCAAGGCAACAGCTTCCAGAGTGTCTGGTGTCTGTCCAAGCTGTCGAAAGCTTTTTCAAAGTCGATGAAGTTGATATACAGCGACATATCCCATTCAATGGACTGTTCTAGGATGATGCGAAGGGTTGCTATCTGGTCCGTACATGATCTACCTTTCCTGAACCCTGCCTGTTGGTCTCGCAGAAGGAGGTTTACATACTCCTCCATTCGGTTCAGGATGACACAGTTCAGGTTTTTCACTGGGATGGACAATAGTGTGATCCCTCTATAATTGGAACACTTGCTGAGGTCACCTTTCTTCGCGTGTTTTATGAGATATCCCTCCTTCCCATCGTCTGGAACTGTTTCCTCCTCCCATATGTTACTGAAGAAGGAGTATAGCATCTCCACACTGGTTCATGTATCAGCCTTTAGCGCCTCTGCAGGAATACCATCCGGTCCAGCTGCTTTGTTTTGTTGTTATTGAGCTGTTTGATGGCTCTACCGATCTCCTCTTTGGTGGGTGCGCTGCAATCCAAAGGTAGTTTACTGTTAGCTGGCTGGATGTCTGGTGGATTCTGTGGGGGTGGTCTATCTAACAGCTCCTCTAAGTGTTCTATCCATCTGTTCCTCTGTCCTTCCTCTTCCGGAATAGCTCTTCCTTCCTTATCCTTAACTGGTCTTTCTGGTTTGCCGTATTTTCAAGATAGTTTCCTAATAGGGGTGTAAAGATACCGCATATTTCCCTGGTTTGCTGCCTTTTCCGATTCATCTGCCATACCTTCCATATAGTTCGCCTTGTCTACATTTATGCTCCTCCTGACGGGTTTGTTTGCCTCATAGTACTCCTCTTGTGGACTGGCCTTCCCCGCCCTTGTACGACTATTGTTGACTATCGCTTTCTTTGCTTTTCTGTCCGCTATTTGGGTAAGTTTCTGCAGAGATCCACTCCTTATGATGATACTTCACTGGGCCTAGGACATCCTGACATGTTGATATCACTGCATCCTTAACTCCCTTCCATGTTGTCTCGATGTTATCATCCTCTTGTAACTCTTGTAAAGCTTGAAACCTTTTCGAGAGTGTGATCTTGAATTCTTGAAACTTTGTGATATTCTTCTGGAGAGAGTTGGTGTCATACTGTTGACGGGAGGTTGTCTTTCCTGTCCAGTTCTTCTTCAGTTTCAGTCTCAGGTGGGCCACTAGAAGGTGGTGGTCTGATGCGAGGTCTGCTACTCGCCTTACATGTACATCCAGAAGAGACCTCCTAAACTTCTTCCCTGTGCATACATGGTCTATCTGGTTTTCTGTTCTATGATCTGGTGATACCCATGTAGCTTTGTGTATCCTCTTGTGTTGAAAGACGCTTCATCCAATGACCAGGTTATTTGAGGCACAAAGGTCTGCAAATCTCCCCCCGTTCTCATTCATCTCACCTAGTCCATGTCGACACTCCCCGTATCCTCTGTTGTTGCTACCAATTTTGGCATTTAAATCTCTCATGACCATGATGATGTTCCGTCTAGGGCGACTTTGGATGATGGTAGACAGTCTATTGTAAAAGTCATCCTTTTCCTCATCCTTACAGCCATTTGTTGGGGCATAGCACTGTATGATGTCCATGTTGATCCTTCTCTGTTGTGTTTTAAAAGAGACGACAAGGATTCGTGGTCCGTGTGCTTCCCATCCTGTGAGCGCTCCATGTGCAATTTTGGACAGCATAAATGCCACTCCCTGAGTATGTGGTGA
The DNA here is from genome assembly GCF_002113885.1 of Mizuhopecten yessoensis. Classification (NCBI taxonomy): domain Eukaryota; kingdom Metazoa; phylum Mollusca; class Bivalvia; order Pectinida; family Pectinidae; genus Mizuhopecten; species Mizuhopecten yessoensis. The sequence continues at coordinate 83,852 of NW_018406511.1, read as the reverse complement.
GTCATCCTCCTCGTGTCCTGAAAACAGCAGCAATTTCCCCTGGGAAATTTCCTCTGACCAGAACCTGTCCATCTTTACTCGCTGATTCCTAAGATGGTGAGGTTGTTGTTTCTCATCTCGGCAGCTATTTGCACTGACTTCCCAGTCTCGAACATTGTCCTGACGTTCCAAGTTCCGATGTTAATGGTGGTTCTGGTAGAGATGATGGTCGTCAACCTGATAGCTTCCAGACGACTCTGGCCTTAACCACCCGGTCTCATTCTATCTGCTGATGAAGAGCCATCCTCTCCCAGGACCGAAATGTCCTCTCGATTTTTTGTTGATGTTTCTGTAGCTGTAGTTCTTTCTACGAGGAGGGGATGCTAGCCCCACGCTCAACCCCCAACCAGGAGGACCAGTGTATTGCTCTTCGCCTGGCCTCTACACTTCGACCTGTCCGGCATGGGTGACCCTACCGGGTGTTTGAACTCCCGCCGGCGTAGCTCTAGTGGTTACCGAGACACCCAAGCTTTCTGACCACTACAAGGTGGCAGCCCCACAAGGAGACTTGCATGAAGTTTAATAAAATTCCGTTTAGTAATGAAGTCTCTAGAGTGATGACAAAGTGGGTTGTTTTAAATTGTAACAGTGACCTTGACCTTCAACATAGAAACCCGAAACACAAACTTGTTCAAGGTATTGTCATACCAAACAGTTGTATTAAGTTTCATAAAATTTCGTCTAGGAATGAAGTCGGTAGAGCGGCGACAAAGTTTTTTCTAAGAATAGTAACAGTGGCCTTGACCTCGCACATAGAACCAGAAATGTGATCTTGTCCAAGACATTGCCGTACCTAACACTTGTGTGAAAATTCATGAAATTCCGTTAAGTAATTAATGAAGTCTTTAGAGTGATGAAAAAGGTTTTTTTCAAAAAATAGTAGCAGTGATAATTACGTCGCGGTAGACATCTATATTGTAGCTAATGGTCTGAACAGCACACACTCCTGAAGACTGTTGTAAAGCCGAAGTTAAGACATGCGATAACGTTATGTGGGCGAACCCCTAGGGGCCTTGTTGTACCCAACTTCACATGAGAGTTGTACCACGTGACATTGAGAAAGCCGATAGATATACAAGTTCCTGTTCCCTAATCAACAGTCAAAGATAAAGTAAACTTTCCTTCATAACATAAAGATGTACTGATCCTATATGATACCTGGACAGGTGAAAAAATATACAAATATATACCGGTAGATAGCATGATACTTCTAACGAGGCAAGGATTTATTTTGATAAATAACGTCTGTTATGTTCTGTTTCACAACTTTGTTGAATGATTTTCGTGCTACAATACACCCATGTCCCTCTACCAAAGGGAAACCGTACTGAGGTAGAGAATCGGCTGTTCTACAGGACGTTACTGAGGTTCACTCGAATCTATGTACGAAATTCCAGACAGGTCAAAACTGAATGGTGCTACTGCAAGCCAAGTCTGAGACAATTCGTTAGGGAACAAGGTATAGCCAATGCCAGAGCGTGCCAAATACCACCCACTAAGAAATGTTCGAGGATTTCCAAAAGTTAGTCAGGAACATTTGGAGTTAAAAGAAAAAGATTACCTGGGAACAAATTGAAAGCATTTCTATCCTGTAATAAACCACGTTTACGTAAATCAGTACGTAAGGGAAAATATGAAAGACAGTTTGGACATTGCTATTTACCTTTCGTTCTATTGTACAACCGCTAAGAGAGTCTAGAAATTCCAGCTAATCTCACAGGATTGTAATATCGGAAAAGGATGATAGCTTTCAACTGGACAAAATCATCAACCCAAAAAACCCTCAAAAGCCAATTTCAAATACGAAAGGAGCAAGAGTTTGATTTGGAAAGCTGCAATAAACTAAATGAGTTCCTCGATACAGTTGTATCAAACACAAACACACCTGGTGAAGAAACGTAACGAAGGGTGGAGACAGTAAGTCGACACCATAACCATACTGATTGGTGGTGACGTATTACATTCAAAGATGTCGACATTTTCCGGACTAAAAACCAGGATGGTTGCGGTAGAGAATCGCAACACGGCTCGGCGTTGATAATGTTCGAAACCAACTGTAAGATCCAAAGTGTTTGTTTTAGTAATTTAAATTAATAAAAAAAACAGTTACGATGTTATTCAGTTTTGTACTATTTGCATACATATAACTATCAATGACGAGTATGTCTCACCTGTAACCTTAGAATGAAATATGCGAGATTCCACTCGGAACGCTCTCACTGTGTTGTATGGACAGCAAAGAAGACATATCGGGCAAAACATTTAAAAAAATATGCTTGGTAGACATTGGTCAAAGTTCAAGGGTGGTCAAAGGTCATTGTCAGAGCTCAAATTGACCACTTTTGAAGTAAAACATTGTGAACAAGATATTCCAGGGACTCCTAAGCAAATTTCGTCATTATTTATATCATAGTCTTTTTTATATTGTTTTATTTTCCATCATCATCATCATCATCATCATCGTCGTCGTCGTCATCATCATTATCTATAATCTTTGACGAGCATACTAATCATCACCACATATTTATATACAAATCGACTCATCATCATCATCATCATCATGACAAAATTTAGTGACCATCATAAAAGTAATCATCATCATCATCATCATCATCATCATCATCATCATCATCATCAATATTTATACACTTTAACGAGCATCAAAGTCATAAAAGAGAGGGAGAAAAATAACAAAAGTTATTTAATAAGAAGAAATGATTTAGGAATCGGGGGATACGGAGAACATGGAAAATATTGAAAGTTGTTTTTACCTTGGTATGGTAAAATTTCTGTATCAGTTTAATCGTGATAGATACCTGTTATTTACACTTTTGCATAGTCTAAAACAAATCCCATTTTCTCCAGAATCACCTTGACTGTGTACAATATATTTAACAGTACGATATTCTTTAATCATGTTAAATGTCAAAGGCATTTGGGCTTAACATTTGATGTCAATATAATTAAATAAACATAATAATTAAAATTTCTTTGTCAATTCTATTATATGGCAGATTCTCATTTGGTACCAATAATCCGAAAAGAAAACTGGTTTTATTAACAGAAAATGGGATAAAAATGGCATATAATAATATTTCAATACTTTGTAAATCTTTGTATTTCTCGACATTCCCACAAAATATGAATGATTGTTTTTTGTTCTAAATTACAAAGTTTACAGGCATTTCGACACGGACTGTAATGTGACATTCAATTTAAGGGACACCTTCATGGACAAAGTAATAAACTACTATGGTGTTCAACCGTATCTGCAATTGTCTCAAATGGCAGGAGAGGAACTTGTAGTAGTTCTATTCAAAGTAACCATAGACAAACATGATTTTGATAACAAAACTCTCTGCTGTGAATTTGCGCAAGACAGTGCTTATTTCCTTTGGAAAGCAGCACAGACATATTGCAACGCTGCAGACCTAGTATAATGTAAACTTTACCAGATTGAATGAAAGGGTAAATACACCCTCCCGCAAAGAACAATGATACAGTGAACGATAACGAAATATGCATTAACCACAATTTGTACATTGCATAATTTGATGATGAGTCTTGAGTGATGATGATGATGATAATGATGATGATGATGATGATGATGATGATGATGATGATGATGATGATGATGATGATGATAATCCTACTTTAAACAAGGATGAATTTGTTGTCAAAATATGATGAACAATTCTATACTAAAACCATTGTAGTCTTGTATTTTGTTACTCTAAAAGGGGTCTTATATATCTCTACAAAATTAAAACCATTCAAATCTAACTTTTCTTCCCATTTATTCCTCCCAGTAAATATGTTTCCCTTTTACTCTTTTTATAAAAAAAATCAACATCACATGGTATGATAGGGTATATAATAGCACCCTTTTTAAAATAAACTTCAGCTAAATATTTCTTTATTGTAGATAATACACCATGATATTGGAGAACATTAGTATTTACCTGATTAACCTGCGAATCATTAACATACGGTTTTCCGCACGTTTTGTCTCGTTGAAATAATGACGTAAGAGTTGATGAAAGTTTAAATTTGAAATTTAATAAGAGATAATTTTTGACCGACGGCGGGATATTCTGGAGTGTCCAAAATATTCTCGATGTGTTCCGTACAGAGTCTAGAACCTAACTGATTTACAATACATCATATCACGGTTAAATACATGTACCTACAATAAAGGTACCTGAGCTTTGAGTGACAGGTGTCGCTAATTGTAAGATCAATTACCTGTGGTCAGTGTCCACAAGGTAAAGGCTATTACACTAATCCTGTTGCGTAATTTGATTGACAATAGTAATGAGCTATTATGAAAGTAAGTTTACAAAGTATACGTGCTTAGGGATATACAAACTCCATACATGAGTCTGATCTTAATGTCTCAAAGGATGTAGATACTAGTAGTCAAATTCTGTCTAAATGTCATATAAACTTGTTTTGTATAAAGTCACACTTGAGTTACTAGATATGAACAATTCAAAATATAAAGTTGATAATAGATGGTAAGAGTGAAGTTTTTCATGAATAAGCAATTATTTACACAATTAATTTCAGCACTCATTTATCACAAAATATCTGTGTGATAAATCTATGAATGACCTTATAATTACCAGATTAAAAGATGATATTATTTAATTGATTCAGAAAATGATCATCAGGATTTGGCAATGAAATAAATAAATAGTAAAATTGTGACACCGTTTAACATTTTATCAGATGGATTCTATCTATAGGAGTGAGTGATCTTCTGTTCCACGTCTTGATAAGTGCTTTAAGTTTAATAAACTTTTTATCAAAATATTTATTTTGGAATTTCATGAAAATTGACACTAAATTCTATTCCCAGTAGCATGAAGTTTGTCTGTCCCCACTGCAAGCTTAGGTCAGGTAAAATTGTATATTTGCTTCCTATCTGAAACACCACCAACATTTTAGCGAAAGTATTCAATTCTTCTTTAGATTTTTTTAAATACCTTTCTGAACCATCTTAAATGAGAGCAGTGTCATAAGCATACTGAGAAATAATAATTGGACTTTTATTACTTATGCACCCTTAATCCTTTTTTTAAGTCTTATGCGTAATATTTCAACATTCAAAATAAAAATGATGGGGCGACTGAATCACCTTGGCGACAGCCTTTTTATGTTTAGGAAGGATGAAAGATTACCATATTGGTTTATAGTTTAACTAACATTGGTGTGTAGTAGTCCTACACAGCTTCTTATATCAGGACCAAAATTAAAATAACAAATTTTCCATGAGACTGAGTGAAATACTTTCTCACTGCATACCGTCTTAAACCAATCTTCTAAAGTTATCAACCCTTCTGTTGTAGACCAACAGAATCGATTTTATCTAATTTTGAAACATTTCATGTATTAAGAAAATCTGCTAAATCATGGTCATTATTATCATCATATCATTATTCATGAAATAAGCGAACTTCTAAAATTTTATCCTGCTGTGTAATAATAAATTGTTGTCTTTTCTCCTTCCACTTGCCATCTTGCCCTATATTTAATTATACTACCTTTTACCTTCCTCAATAAAATATTTTCCAATTCCCTTTTCTTTATTTCTAAATCTTCTATGTCTACATATTCCTGCTCTTCAATAGTTTGTTTCCTACGTTTTACACCGTAGTATGGTAACATTGAGTTCTACAATTGATTAGACTGTGGTGCTCATCCGTCTAGGTAAAAAGGTCACCGGGCTGGGGGATAGATCTATTTGAGCCTCCGCTCACCTTATTATTTCAAATTATTGATTTAATAATCGTGTTCACCTTACATAACCACAGCCCCACACGCTGTCAGCTTTCAAAGCAATGGTTGCTGATAATTGTCATATAGATAGAGATGTTGACATGATCAGTGGGTTAACGGTGGTGCTGATTAATGAATCTTTCATGAATACTTAGAACTGGACTATTAAAACAGCAAAAAATACAAATAAAAACATTCGATGACAATTTGTTTGTACATTTCATTTACTGAGGGCAATTAACCGAAAGACGATGCATTGTTTTATATACCAAGTCTGCTCATTCGTATTTTAGAACTGCAGCTCACATTTTACCGTGCTAATCGGCGCACCTCGGGCTGGGTGTTTTTTTCTGGGTGGGGTACATTGTGACGAGGCGTTATTTGAAGGTCATTCAGGTCTTACTATTTGAGTAACAGTGTGTTTTTATTCTTCTTCACGTCATACGCTTCGTTAAAACAAATATCCAAAGAGTTCCTGTTATAACAAATATTCAAAGATTTCCTGTTTTACTAAATACCCACGGAGTTCCTGTTTTAACAAATACCCAAAGAGTTCCTGTTTTAACAAATACCCCAAGAGTTCCTGTTTTAACAAATACCCAAAGAGTTTCTGTTTTAACAAATACCCAAAAAGTTACTGTTTTATCAAATACCCAAAGAGTTACTGTTTTAACAAATACCCAAAGAGTTCCTGTTATAACAAATACCCAAAGAGTTCCTGCTATAACAAATACCCAAATACTTCATGTTATAACAAATATCCAAACAGTTTCTGTTATAACAATTACCTCAAGAGTTCCTGTTTTAACAAATACCCAAAGAGTTCCTGTTATAACAAATACCAAAAGAGTTCCTGTTATAACAAATACCCAAAGAGTTCCTGTTTTAACAAATGCCCAAAGAGTTACTGTTTTAACAAATACCCAAAGAGTTCCTGTTTTAACAAATACCCAAAGAGTTCCTGTTTTAACAAATACCCAAAGAGTTCCTGTTTTAACAAATACCCAAAGAGTTCCTGTTTTAACAAATACCCAAAGAGTTCCTGTTTTAACAAATACCCAAAGAGTTCCTGTTTTAACAAATACCCAAAGAGTTCCTGTTTTAACAAATACCCAAAGAGTTCCTGTTTTAACAAATACCCAAAGAGTTCCTGTTTTAACAAATACCCAAAGAGTTCCTGTTTTAACAAATACCCAAAGAGTTCCTGTTTTAACAAATACCCAAAGAGTTCCTGTTTTAACAAATACCCAAAGAGTTCCTGTTTTAACAAATACCCAAAGAGTTCCTGTTTTAACAAATACCCAAAGAGTTCCTGTTTTAACAAATACCCAAAGAGTTCCTGTTTTAACAAATACCCAAAGAGTTCCTGTTTTAACAAATACCCAAAGAGTTCCTGTTTTAACAAATACCCAAAGAGTTCCTGTTTTAACAAATACCCAAAGAGTTCCTGTTTTAACAAATACCCAAAGAGTTCCTGTTTTAACAAATACCCAAAGAGTTCCTGTTTTAACAAATACCCAAAGAGTTCCTGTTTTAACAAATACCCAAAGAGTTCCTGTTTTAACAAATACCCAAAGAGTTCCTGTTTTAACAAATACCCAAAGAGTTCCTGTTTTAACAAATACCCAAAGAGTTCCTGTTTTAACAAATACCCAAAGAGTTCCTGTTTTAACAAATACCCAAAGAGTTCCTGTTTTAACAAATACCCAAAGAGTTCCTGTTTTAACAAATACCCAAAGAGTTCCTGTTTTAACAAATACCCAAAGAGTTCCTGTTTTAACAAATACCCAAAGAGTTCCTGTTTTAACAAATACCCAAAGAGTTCCTGTTTTAACAAATACCCAAAGAGTTCCTGTTTTAACAAATACCCAAAGAGTTCCTGTTTTAACAAATACCCAAAGAGTTCCTGTTTTAACAAATACCCAAAGAGTTCCTGTTTTAACAAATACCCAAAGAGTTCCTGTTTTAACAAATACCCAAAGAGTTCCTGTTTTAACAAATACCCAAAGAGTTCCTGTTTTAACAAATACCCAAAAGAGTTACTGTTTTATCAAATACCCAAAGAGTTACTGTTTTAACAAATACCCAAAGAGTTACTGTTTTAACAAATACCCAAAGAGTTCCTGTTTTAACAAATACCCAAAGAGTTCCTGTTTTAACAAATACCCAAAGAGTTCCTGTTTTAACAAATACCCAAAGAGTTCCTGTTTTAACAAATACCCAAAGAGTTCCTGTTTTAACAAATACCCAAAGAGTTCCTGTTTTAACAAATACCCAAAGAGTTCCTGTTTTAACAAATACCCAAAGAGTTCCTGTTTTAACAAATACCCAAAGAGTTCCTGTTTTAACAAATACCCAAAGAGTTCCTGTTTTAACAAATACCCAAAGAGTTCCTGTTTTAACAAATACCCAAAGAGTTCCTGTTTTAACAAATACCCAAAGAGTTCCTGTTTTAACAAATACCCAAAGAGTTCCTGTTTTAACAAATACCCAAAGAGTTCCTGTTTTAACAAATACCCAAAGAGTTCCTGTTTTAACAAATACCCAAAGAGTTCCTGTATTAACAAATACCCAAAAGAGTTACTGTTTTATCAAATACCCAAAGAGTTACTGTTTTAACAAATACCCAAAGAGTTACTGTTTTAACAAATACCCAAAGAGTTCCTGTTTTAACAAATACCCAAAGAGTTCCTGTTTTAACAAATACCCAAAGAGTTCCTGTTTTAACAAATACCCAAAGAGTTCCTGTTTTAACAAATACCCAAAGAGTTCCTGTTTTAACAAATACCCAAAGAGTTCCTGTTATAACAAATACCCAAAAGAGTTACTGTTTTATCAAATACCCAAAGAGTTACTGTTTTAACAAATACCCAAAGAGTTACTGTTTTAACAAATACCCAAAGAGTTCCTGTTTTAACAAATACCCAAAGAGTTACTGTTTTATCAAATACCCAAAGAGTTACTGTTATAACAAATACCCAAAGAGTTCCTGCTATAACAAATACCCAAAGACTTCATGTTATAACAAATATCCAAACAGTTTCTGTTATAACAATTACCTAAAGAGTTCCTGTTTTAACAAATACCCAAAGAGTTCCTGTTATAACAAATACCAAAAGAGTTCCTGTTATAACAAATACCAAAAGAGTTCCTGTTATAACAAATACCAAAAGTGTTCCTGTTATAAAAAATACCCAAAGAGTTCCTGTTATAACAAATACCCAAAGAGAATCTGTGATAAACTTAATATTTTCTGTTTTAATCATTTGTTGTTGGATGTAACAATTTGAAAGCAATTAACATGTACAGATATCAATGTTTAATTTCAATTACAAATGCATGCTTCAAATCCTGCAAAAACATTTCTTTCATCAATTTATTTATTGCTCATTGACTTCGAATATAAAAAAGGAGTGAAAAGACTCATTTTGTGATATTTTTTTTTATTTAAATGCTTATTTAATACTTTTTGAAGGTAACCTTTTCTTTTCTTGATAAATTGTATAAAGTCGAATGCGAAATCGGAAAATAATTTCACAAAACATGAGTATGATATCACAAACAATCACAAACATGCAATACTCATCATGTGACTGACACCTTTGAGGGTTCGCGAGTCACGTTACTGACACATTGGACGGGTCGCGAGTCACGTTACTGAAACCTTGGAGTCGCGAGTCACGTTACTGACACCTTGGAGGGATTGCCTGCCAAATATGTTCTACTCCGAGGCGTCAACTTGAAAATACAAAGCATCATTGCGAAGAGAAATGATCCTTAGGCAGGTATTTTTTCAAGGTAGAGATTCACAGCGCTCTGTGTCCTAACAAAAGAGATTTCCAATTTCCTCAACATTTCTGACGAAAGACCTACATGGTCGTATCTCGATCAGTATTACAGTTCATCTTCAGTTTCACAACCTATTACGATAACTTTGTTCCGTTAATATTTCAGAACAAATTAGTACAAGCATGGCAGCCATCTGTGTTGTCGTACACGGGGAGTAGCCTCAATCGTAAGTGTTACTGCTGGCTCGAGTTCGATCAAATTATCATAATATTGGCACGTTGTAATCACACTATGGTAAACAAATCACATAAACTAAAATAAAAAAAAATGAAATGTAAACATGTTTTCGTCACCAGTGGTTTAAGTTTACGGACATGTCCATTTAACCAACTTTTAGCAAAAATCCGTACACTTTTATAGAAAAATATTTTGCTAAAACATTCGGTAGATCAGTCGACTTTTGTGATGTAGTTTGTCTGGTCTGTGTGGTAATACTTTGGCCATGGCTCGGTGAACTGGGCGGGGTCCTTTTGGTGCCACCTGGCGGGTAAATCTAGTTTACCTGGGAGTTGTGCCCCTTTGTATGTTGACATGTAAACCGTATCCATCCTTCTGATGTATTCCTCCATATTTCGACCTTAAAAACATTTACAAAGAACGGTTTGACATTTATACCAATTTCATTTTGTTCTTTAGAGTGTGAAATGTCCCAGGGTGTTATAATGTCGGTATATTTAATAGACTATCGTGGCTTTATCCGTGTTAGGAGGAAGCAGGTCTATCGCTAGTAAAATCATTAAGATAAAACCTTCTAATGTGATGCATCTTTATTCTAGCATGCATCTCTAATAAAATAAAATATAAATATAGTCGTGAAATACAATTAATATCGTTATTGTTAATGTCATTTAATGCTATTATTTCACACTAGAAAGAATATTTACAAAGCGGAATCTGTTGGGGGAGTAAGTACAAGAGTATTAGTGAAAAAATGTCTCACTCGAGTAAGAAATAGAATATGACAGCAAAACTCTCCTACAATGAAAGGCACTGAAAATGAATGATCATTTACACATTTTCGAGGCAATGTCCTTTCGAAATAGACGAAATATAACGCACTACAAATACTGTATGATGTATATAATATTTCAACACGAGGGCTTCAGGAAACACCCAGTGCACCCGTCACTTACCCGACAGTTTAGTTTGTGTAGCCACGGTTTTGGTTTTCGACCTCTCGCTCAGTTCTTGTTTCTCGATCGCTTTCCTGTGAATATAGATGGGTATTACTATAACGGACTGATTTGAATTTCGAAACAAAGCAGGACTTCTCTGGTAAACAATTAAGTGTATCGTTATTGATTGAATCTGGTTTACCAACACTACCGAACCTAGATGCTAACAATGTTCCGAGCTTTAGACTGTCCTTTATCAAGTTTTCTTTCCTACCATTGAGTTTACGTTTTTGTAATTTTCTAGATATACTTTCAAATGTTTCATATCTAATGATGCCAGTTCATCTCGAAAACCTTCTATTTTTGGCTGACACAATATATATCATGTTACATGCAAGTCCTGGCAACAGTGCAGGTCTGTGATAAACGGGCAATAAAATAGTTTTGACAGACTGGAAAAGAAAAATTAATACCAATACACGTGCAAATATGTTAACATCATCCGACAGGAATGGATTATTAAGTTATTCAATGTTAAATGGTATTCACTCGTGACTAATGTCTACTTGTCAATGCTAAAATGAAGGTCGAGACTAAATCTGAAATACACTCCTATTATATATGTTAAGGTACGGTGTACTGTACAAATACCGCAAAAACAGATACATACAGAGTTCAGCAGCATGAAGAACACCTCTGACGTCACATTGGGAACTGTTTTCAGGTAGGGGAGCAAATTTAATATTGGTGCAGTTGACATCAACGAGGCCAGGCAGGCCAGTTGTTGCAGCATCAAAGAAGAACATTGCTTTCGTGGTGAAAGCATATATGAAGGATGATGGTCGTTATACTGTTTATGAGATAGCTCATATACTATATATAGTAGTTGGCAGATTTGAAGGCAGTTTACAGCACATTCTGAGCAGGTGCTTGACATTAAAGAAGCTCTGTGCCCGATGAATCACCCATTTGCTGACAGCTGAACAAAAGGCCAAGCGTTTTGTATGTACTAAAGATATATCAACAGCACGGTAATTGCGGCTCGTGAAAGCTATCTGAGTTACTTACAGGGGACGAGACCTGGGTATAAGGAGAGATGGGTACCGACAAATCGAGCAAGGCCAATGATTGCAAGACGTATGAAAAGCACCATTAATGTTTTCTATGCTAATTTTTCAATTCCAGTGGATTTGAGGTTCAGATACCGTGCAAGGAAGAACTTTCACCGCCAAGTTGTACAGAGACAAAGCACTGAAGACATTCATCTAATTCACAACAATGACTCACCCCACACAAACAGTAGTGTACAGGCGTTTTTGAAGCAAGAGAAGGTAGCACACAGAGTGACCAACCACCATACTCACCAGATCTAAATCCCTGTGAGTTCTTTCTAGTTCCTTTACTCAGGAAAATGCTCTCTGTAAAACGATTTACCTCTAGGAGTGCTCTGGGTAGTGTATTCTGCAAATGTCTCGCAAGTATACCAAGGGGAGACTACCGCGCAATGTTTACGTCGTGGATAGCGTGATTGCGAACGTGCGTTTCTGCTAAGGGGGGTACTTGGAATGTACAACGTACTTGTGATTCCTGACACTAGTGACAGAATGTATTGAATGGCCCTCGTATGATACACTGTATAAGAGGAAAACGAGTTGATAAGTCGATGTATACTTTTGCTAAATTCTCTGCTCAAAAATTGGTCAATCATATATTAAAATAAAAGAGTAGGACAATGACCAGAGAGTGTTGCATACATTATTTCGTCTTTGCGTATTGCAGAGTTATCTTCTCTTGAGAGCAGGTATTGATTGTTACTTCATTTGTTTGTGAGAGTAGCGTCATCAGTTTTTGAGAAAACGACGTAATTTTCTCACACAAACCAATGACGAAACAATCAATACCTGATCTCAAGAGAAGATAACTCTGCAATACGCAAAGACGGAATAGGTCGATAACTATTACACAGTGGCATCCAATGTTATTTGTTAATGTAAATATATTTTCTAAAGCTTTTTCAAAACCGTCTCTATTTGTTTCACTTTCTACAGAGATAATATAATATGTTATGATATATTTTTGGCTACTTGTGATCCTTTGGAGTCACAGAACTTGCAAATTTTATTTTTAGGTTTAAACATAATATCAGGATAAAAGGTTTCCTTCTGCAAAAGTAAACAATACAGAACAACACAAAAGTGCCAGTCTTTCCTACGACAACAGTTATCAGATATATGTGTTACCCGATGAAGAATCTTATTTACAATTGTAGAAAAATTGGACAAAAACAATATCTGAATGTTTTCCCCACTGAAAACAAGTACAAAATATTGATTTTGATTAAAGATTTTTTTATTTTCAAAAATACACCTACAATAATATTAAAGCAATGTCGTCCTTACCTATACATCTTGTGGTACATCCATACCCCTAGACCTATCACTCCGACCAGGATCAACAGAATCACCACAATCAGTGCAATCAGTGCTAAGATTGTCTTTCCAGCTTCCCCTTCAAAAACAGAAGTAGATGGCGTTGTGATTGGTGGCGGAACTCTTATAGGAGGAGGCGGAGAAGTGGCAGGACTGGTTGTAATTGTACTTCCGTTATTTGTCGACGTCTAGGACCAAAATTTTACACGTAAATAACAATAATGTAAAAACAGACTTAACGTGTCCGTTTATTTAGTGCATACTTTAGTTAATACAATATCTTGAATATAATCTTCAACAAAATATGTTAATTATTATTATTACAAAATGAGAGATCAAATAACTACGCTATCTACAAAAGGAAGTGAAGACATTTATTTCGACGAGAATAAAGACGTCTAGAGGAGAAGTGAGGTTGTTATGTGAGGAGGAGAATTAAAAATGTTTCAATTATGTACCTTTATAGTCGCTTATTATCTAATGTTATATTACCATATTATGTACATTTTCAACAAAATTTGCTTAGCGGACAAACATACTTAAAACCTGTCCAGCTCATAGTCACAATGTTCTGCTGTATTTACCGCGAATTAAACTTGAAAAATTCGTTTGTAAATCTGTCAAATGCTGATTTCATGTGTTTACGAGCGATGTCGATATATTGGTGGATTTTATTGATTGAAATAAATATCTGGTATAAGCATATATTGCGTCAGTGTTCATTGCTTATCAGAAATCATACATATAGGTATAGGCATCACGTGACAAATGTTACGGTTCGCAAAAAGAGCAGCCTTCTTTAAATAATAAGATTATTATCGCCTTGCATAGGCGTTTAGACACAGTTCGTTTTGTTCCTATATCTTATTATAAAGTTTGCACCGTTATTTATCACATGCTGACCGTGTTGTTATGTAATGTCTAATATCTTACGTACGGTCTTGTGTAATATCACTTAAAGTAACATCATAAAATAAAACAAAAATGACGTCACAGACATTCAGATCATAAATACAGACGTGATGTAAGAATAGAACACTGAATATAATCCCATGACGTCAGTGTAGCAGACTGAAAGAATGGTCTCCAAAAGCCTGTTTTTCCGCAAATACTCGTTAAAGTCTTGGGCAAATGATAAAAAGGATATTTTATTTGTTTCCGTTTAAGTGCGATTTCTATAACGATTTTATAGACACGCCCACCCCCGCGCCTTGTAGCGAGACTCATACAATGTACAAGGTAAAATAAGAAAACTTTGTGACGAGTTTCCGACGTGACAAAAAACTGATCTAACATCCTATACATTTCTGTTCCATTATATTAAACCAAACAACAACTACGGAGACATGGTAGTCTAGTGTAGGACGCCGGGCTCGTGACCGAAGGGTTGTGGGTTCGACTCACGTCACGGCACTGTGTTGTATCCTTGAGCAAGAGACTTTACATCGCTTGTTCCAGTCTACTTATCTGTAAATAAGTACGTGGTTGGGCAGTGCTTGAATTGTTGAATGCTAGGTGTGAGCGCCGAAATAGCAACACTGGCTGTATGCTCCCCAGGGGGTTGAGAAAGGTATGTTGGCTCGTTGCATAGGCCCTACAACTACGGGAAATAACTTGTGAACCGCCTTGAGACGTCCTACGAACTAGGTTGTGATAAAGCGGTATATAAGAAGCCTCCAATTATTAATTATTATTATAACTTACCGATGTCATAATAAAACGACTGTATATTCCCAACAAACAACACACTACTACAAAGTCCACAAGTGGATGTAAATAATCCTCATAGTAAATAGAGTGTCGTTGAAATTCTTCCCGTGGAAAGGGTAGCGCAATGTTTTATTATAATACTGGGAATTACCGTTCACATCCACACCCCACGATCAACCGAATCTATCTGCTTTACATACCTGATCGACCTTTACATTGGTCTTGCCTTCGATCAGCAACACACTCCGACTATATGTAGATAACCCTACTGTAGCCGACATTGATAACTTTTATAGTCGCCGACATTCTTTGATAATATACTCCTTTACTACACTCGCCTGATAAAAGTTATTGTTCACGGTAAACAAGATAGATAGCATGTACTCTGTATATGTAGATCTCGCTCCTTAGATCCAAAACAAAATTCGAAAAAGTATTTTCAGTGAATATCTAATAACAGTATCACTGAGGTAAAGGATGCAGAATCAATCAATATTTCCCAGCCACCGGACCAAGCCACCAAAGCCGCTGGCATTATTAAATCATAATTTCTAAATTATTTCAAGTAATGTTGCAGAAAATAATAATAATAATGATAATAATAATAGACTTTATTTATACTCGATAATAACATGTTGAGTCACAGACTCTTCTCACACATGACCGAGAACATATATACAAGTATGTACAACATGGATAATACGTTACAAATATAAGAGATAATGCAAAACACATACATTATAAAGAAACATTGTATACATATATAAAGCTATACTGCTTTTCAATTGAGTAATTAATTATATAACTACATTTCATTACAACACATATGTCAACCATTCTGTTATAGTAACACACGCTGCTGAAACATAATTACATATCGTAGTATATTGCTCATTGGGAAAGTCGTAATGTCCAGATCAGGTCGAAAGAGAGTTGGGTTTTTTTGCTTTATACTAGTAGTTTAAAATCGTTTCTGCAGTTGGTTTTAAAAACTGCAAGTGATTAGGAGGATTTGGTTTGAGTGGATAGGCTGTTCCAAAGATGTGGTCCTTGATATAAAAATGACCGCTTGAAACGTTCTGTTTTGTGTTTTGGTAAACGGTAATTTCTTGCTGTTGCGGTGCGTGTGTTTCTGTTGTGACTTTCCTGGACTATAAAGTGTGTGTTTTGAGATATGCAGGGGTAGAATCATTGACAACCTTGTACATTAATATATATTCATTATATGCCACTCTTTTGGGAAGGGGCAACCAATTTAACTTTTTAAATAAATGTTCAGATGGTGAAGAAAAATCTGCATCAAGAATGGATCTGGCAATTCTCTTTTGAATTCGTTGGAGTTTATGAATACTTTTGGTTGTACAGTGGCCCCATATATTAGAGCAGTAATCAAAGTATGGAAGCATAAAACAGTTATAGTATGTGATTCTGGGCGGTATGGGTAAAAACATTTTAATTTTAGTAAGATGGTGTAGTTTAAAAACAACTTTCTTAAGTTCTCGAACTTGCATATCCCACGACAGATGTTCATCAATGCACACTCCAAGAAGCTTTTCTGATTTTACATTTTCCAGAGTGGTATCATTAAAAATAACGTTAAATTTCTTAGCACATGCTTTCCTTTTCTGTCTTGTACAAATTAACATAGCTTTTGTTTTTTTCCGCATTTAAAACCATTTTATTTTCCTTGCACCAAATCGAGACATTCACCAAATCGTCATTTAAGGCCGTTTAAATTTTAGAAATATCCTTGTAAGCTTTGTGCATTGATGTATCATCTGCGTATAGGTGCATATCACATGAGTTGACAAATAAGGATAAATCATTCACATATAGGAGAAATAAGAGTGGTCCCGCTATTGATCCCTGAGGTATACCTGTCTCTACACCTGTCGGGTCGCTAAAACTACCTTTGAATGAAACCTTTGGAGTTCTCTCTGATAGATATGATTTAAAAAACAGTAGCGAACTCTTTGAACATCCATATATTTTTTGAAAGTTTTTGAGGTAGTATTTTGTGATCAACAAGATCAAAAGCTTTTCTAAAATCAATGTAGACGAAGCCTAACATACTGCCTTTATCAAGTACTTCATACCAAGTATTCGATACTGATGTTAAAGCAGTTTGGCATGAGTGTTTAGATCGAAACCCTGACTGGTTTTCAATAATAAGGTTGTTACCAGTTAAAAATACATAAAAACTCTTGTGAACATGTTTTTCTAAAAGCTTTGACAGGACTGGTAATATGGATATTGGCCTGTAATTTTTCACACATGTTTTGTCACCCTTTTTAAAAATTGGGTTCACCAAATTGGGTTATGAAAAACACATCATAACACGAACTCTCTATGTATAGTAGTAGACAAGTTCCGGGATGGAATCCCTGTGGCAGAGGAAATATTTTCATGTACAAAAGACAAAAAAAGAAGTAAGGGTATTTTACTACATTATGTAGAAAATGGGCAAACCATTACAAGTATATACGATGCAGAACATATCAGAACACTCCTGTTCATCGGAGACAAAACAACTCAGAGCGCTAGGACTCTATCTACACCTTCAAACAAAAACAGTCGCCTCATTTGTCCTGTAGCTGACTTTGTAGTTCGTAATGCTGTCTCTCTTTGTTCGTTCCTGGTTTCACGTACTCTCAAACGTTAAGTCAGATGAAGACGTGGGCCTACGGAGACACCGACGAAAAATTAGAGAAGAAAGGAAGCAAGGGGAAAAATAAATAATTCCCATAATCAGAAGACAAAGGGAAAAGGAGGTCTAATTGGCCTGCATTGCTCGCCTGTTATCACCTCACTTATGTGACCGTAAAAGAAGGTCAGGGTCAAATTTAAACACGCTGATTGTCATTACTCAACATACTATCAGTATTTGTATTATTACCATTATGAATGTTGAATGGGAGATTTTTCTTTAACAATCTGACCCTCAAAGTTGGTCTAGGTTATATTCATTCATATCACACATCCCATAACACTTTAAAATAATTAAAGATTAACTTGAATATATTTTCTATGTTATGGAGATATAACCCAAAAAACGGAATGTACTCTAAATAGAGAATACACTCCGGTTTTTTTGTGTTATAGCTCCATTACTAACTATATACAATCCCTGTGTAAATCCACTTTCATTGATGGCCTCTTTTCTCTTAGAAATTATTACGCCAGTGTATCAGCCAATCAAAACCATTTTTTTACGTTATAGGCTCATAACATAATTTTTTAAGCCAATGGAAATGCTTGTTATAAGCAAGATTAAATTATCAGGCTGTAAGCTAGTTATCATAATCCTACATCTCTGTGTTCGGGAGAAGTCAGTTAAAGGTTTTAACACATAGGTTTTTCTGTGACCTTAAAAACTGCGAAATGTCATTTATTTGAGCGAACTTTATAGCACTTTAGCCCACCGAGCCTCTTGGTTATTCAGAAGAAGTTATTTAGCAGTAAAACGTGTGTGCTGTCGGATTGGCAGACGACAGAAAACACACAATGTGAGCTCACTTAGCCCTTCGAGACGAGTGATCTAAAAACAAATCAGAGTTAACGATGTACAAATCGTTTACGTTCAGAACAGGAACAAAGGCTCCTTAACTTGTCAACTCTTTATCTTCTTACATCAATACCAACCAAATCCATAGCAGGGAGCACTCCGCCAAGTTTCAGATAGATTAATAGATCAAACCAATGGTGTATCCGAAGTGTGGACAGGTTGTGTTGTATCGTGCCATCAGTACTGGCCGTGCGTCACTAGATCTGTTGTCTGGTATTATGTTGGCAATCAGCACACCCACGCTATACCGGGCAGGCGATTGAAGCGAGACTGTAAATTCTGCTTTTTATGACATTATGTATGCCTAATGCTTCAATTTGAAATTATTAGTTTAATGTTCTTGTCGATAGGACAAAATCCAGGTTTTAGTTGTCAAAGTTATATTTCCGACCATAACTCGTATTTGAGTAAGCATAAATAATAAAGCATATGTATATAAAATTAAAATTTATTTATTTTAACCATGTTTATTATTTATATGTATCACTTTTTTATGTCCTAAAGCAAGCGTGCAGTGTGTCTTTATGGGTAGGATACTGTAGAACTACACGAGGTCGGGTATGTCTGGTTTGGTTACTTTTTTATTAACGTCCTAAGATCATTTAAGGACGTGCCTTCTTAAAACAAGAAACTTTATTTAAAGTCGCATAAATGTAAACAAATAATATCAGCCTAGCTCTTGAGAGCTATTATGTCGACAAACATATGTAAAATAACAATAACACATTATATAAAGTTGTATAAGAGCTACATTAGTACATTGGTATAAATAGTGGTATTCGTCCCCAACACAGTCTAAACTTATATTTTTTTTTTCGTTCATTACGATTAAGCTTTAAAAGATATGGTTCAATATCAAACTGGTATTTGAATAAGGAGTAAACTTGCCCTCGCGAGGAAGTTTCAACATCATGAAACCATAATCTCCGCTTAATGATAGTTTTCAAGCATTGTCTATTAATTGTACATGCTATTTGGAACGTCCATAAATTATCAAAATCCAGTATTGTTTAGTAAAACTCGTATACACGTTAACCATTTTAAACTTAATACAAAATGATGGTGCAAATTATACATTAACTTATACATTACACTAGATAATTTCGATCCAACTGTTATAAGCTTATGCCAGAACATAACCATTCTAACACTGACTTCAATTTCTAGATGGTACCTTCCCAACTCACCATATACCATATAATTTGGGGTGCTCTTCCGAATGTTTAGAATTTCCTTACAAAACTGTAAATGTGTTGTTTTTTTGGATACTTTTTGTATTTTACTTCCATATAATAAAATTGTTGGCACAAGTGCATCAAATAATTTCAGTTGGAGATTTACAGAAAGGGAAACACAATACATATAAAGCTTTTTTTCCTTGCTCTGTTAGTTTACTTTTGGCTTTTGTTAAAACACCATTGTTGTTTAATATTATTCCATGATATGGGTACGAATCTTGTATTTCTAAAATATCATTTTTGAACGAAAAGTGATGGTCTCTTTTACTTTTTTTTTCAAAAATTAAAATTTTAGTTCTTTGTGTTTTAACTGTTAAGTTCCATGTATCACAATAATTTTGGAATTTATTCAATACGTTCTGTAAACCATCTGGTGTTTCTGGAAAAAACACTGTATCATCAGCATATAATATAATAAACAATTTTAAGTACAAACCTAAATGTTGATCACTGAGAGCATACACTTCATTCAAACAAGAAACATTACGTTGATTGAGGAAATCCTGTAAATCGTTAAGAAAGAGGGCAAACAAAAATGGCGATAAGTTTTCTCCTTGTTTAACCCCGACATTGAAAATGAAAAAGTCGGATGTATCATTGCCGTTCATTACGCATGATTTTGTATTTTGATACTATTTCGTAATTTTCTCCACAAGCCTGCTCGCCACACCCTATCAAAGGCCTTTTAAAAATCAACGAATGAACAATATAACTTTTTGAAAAATATAAAGAAATTACGGAATACAATATAATTCAGATTTTCAGTAGTGGAACATCCATTTCGAAATCCCACTTGGGCGAAGGATATAAGGTTCATCTTATCAGATAGTTTTGTTAGTCTATCATTAATTATAGAGGTAAATACTTTTTTATATGTTCATTCCGTATTTCATCGATTTTTAAGCTTTTTATCGATCGAATAATTTCCGTTTCGGTAATTTCAGCATTGAGATCTTCAAGACTTCATCGTTATCAATATCCTGTACAAGTCCTTCATTACTATCTTCCTCATAGTTAACTGAATTAAAAAAATAGTTGTAGAGTTCGTTTATTGGTATTTTAGCTTTTGGCGAATTTGGTTTACCCGAAAACCTGTTGAGAATATTCCATAGTAATTTTGGACTCTCCTTCACTGTATCTTATATTTATTTTCCGTGTTGAATGTATAGGTTTTGTGTGCTTTATTTACCTATTTCCTGTAATTACGACTTTTCCTTTTCAAGGTGTGCTTGTTAACATCATTTTTTTAATTTACGATAGTTCTTTTTGGCTTTGTGATTTTTTTTATTCTTTTTTACATACTCGTTCAGCGTAGCAAATTTATTTTCATGATCATCTGCAATAAGATTAGCAAACGAATTACTTAATTGATCCTTCCATTTCACATAACCATCGTTTTTGTCGGTTGCATAAGGATTTTCGTATAGAGTATATGTGTTCTGACGCCCCTTCGAACTTAAATTGAATCCAACCATGAACATCGGATGATAGTGGATTAAAATCAACAACCTCAAAATATGAGCTACGTGTAATGTATGTGGCTTTTATCTATGTGTGCCGGAGACAGGATATGTTGATGTTTTTGCCTCCTTGCGATAATGCTGATCTCATTCCGACTTTAAAGTGCTACGATAACGAAATACCATGCCGAAGGCACCCAGCACAGTACTCCCCCCGGGCACATTATTCTGACAACGGGTAAATCAGTATTGGCATTACCCAAAATGCTGAACATTAAGCAAGGAATAACAACGACCATGTCCCGGCCTGGGGACATAACCTGTTGTCTTCCTCACTCCTACACTACTCATTTTGTATTATTACTAACGTTTATTGAATTTTAATAAAAAATAAATTATGGATTGTAATTTATGTTTATAATCATAATAATAATATACAACATTTATATAGCGCCCTATACAATTTGTAAAATTACTCAAAAGCGCTTTACAACATATGGATAATATTAATGGTTATAATTGTGAAAACAAAAAACAAAGGCTTACAACCACTTCTATACATTTAAGCAAGCAATGTGCACATAATTGAACAAATAAAAGGGTGGTACTTACATGACGTCTTTGCAAAGATTCTAAAATGCGGACTTGAAGTGGTGAGTTTTGACGTCCCTCTTGAACTTGGCCAGGGCATTTGACTTTCTCATAGCAGATGGTAAGCTATTCCACAACGTAGCCGAAACCCTCCCAAAGCATCTGTTTCCGTAGGTCACAGTACGAGATTTTGGGACACACAACAAAGATTCTAACTCCGACCGCAGTGGTCGTGACGGCTGATACAGGGTAACAAGCTCCTGTAGGTACTGAGGAGCTGTTCCATTCAGTGCCTTGTATGTGTACACCAGAATTTTGTACTGCGACCTGTATCGTACGGGTAACCAGTGCAACGAATAAAGCACAGGTGTGATATGCGCTCTCTTTCGAGTACGAGTAACTAGCCGTGCTGCAGTGTTCTGGACCCTCTAGATCTGCAGACGACTAGTTAGTTTGTCAGATATACAAAATACATCTTTATATATAATATATTGAATTGTTATTTATGTTTATTAAATTGTAATTAATGTTGATTGTATTGTTATTAATGTGTATTGTCTTTATCGATATTTATTGTATTGTTATTAATAAATATTAGTTGTAATTAATGTTTAAGGAATTATGTAAATTTTATTGTTTTGCTATTAATGTTTATTTTTGTTATAAATGTTTATTGTATTGTTAATTATGTTAATTGTATTGTTATCAAAGTTAATATTCGCTATATTGTAATTAACGTTTGTTGTATTATAATTAATATTAATTGTATTGTAATGTTTGTTTGTTGTATTGTAATCAAAGTTTTTTGTATCGTTTTTTTTATGTTCATAGTATTGTTGTAAATAGTTATTG
Organism: Mizuhopecten yessoensis; assembly: GCF_002113885.1. NCBI lineage: Eukaryota > Metazoa > Mollusca > Bivalvia > Pectinida > Pectinidae > Mizuhopecten > Mizuhopecten yessoensis. The sequence goes on along the minus strand of NW_018406511.1, from coordinate 61,223 downwards.
TATTGTAATGTATGTTCAATGTATTGTAATTAATATTAATTATATTGAAATAATATTAGTTATATTGTAATTAATGTTTATTGTCTTGTAATTTATATTCATTATATTGTAAAGTGCTTTAGAGTAATTTTACAAATTATATAGGGCGCTATATAAATGTTGTATATTATTATATTTATTATAATTGATGTTTATGTTTATTGTATCGTTATCAAGGTGAAATATATATCTATATCTCTTTATAATTTTGATATGGTTAATTCATTCTTCAAATCTTCATAATATAGCATTATGATTAAAAGGGAAAATAAACCAGCGCTCGATTTCCACCGATCATAATTTTCTCATTAGCGACCTGACTAGAAAAAAATTGCAGGAGCGACGTGCATGCAAAACATCTGAGTTATAGACGAAAACAACGACAGGTAATTCGGGTGCCTTTATTGTTATGTTAATCTTCTGTATTGTTCCGTGTTTATTTATCATAAAATAGGTATTACACTTGGTCAGGGGAACACGAATCTTTGTTTCCCCGACATTAATCGTGGTTTACACGGACTTTGCCCCCATGAAACATGTATAATCTTGGGGAAACAAACAGTCAGGTTACCTTACAACAAAGGCAATAAAATGTATCATATATATATATATGTAAAATGGCTATACTGTATGACTTTATTACTTTCAATTTGTAATGAATTTTTTTTTATATATATTTTGTATATATAATACTATTATATTTAGCCAACACTATACACATTCATGTGACGGCTTTTATTGGGTATGTTACCTTCCCTTGAACCATTTTTATATGTTGATGTTATACACATTTCAAAATTCCGACGCTGTGATATAAAAATCTACTCAATATCTAGCTCCCTTTCATCACCATACGTGTGACACAGAGCGCTATCAGTCTCACAGTGTATACTATGTTAATATCGCGGAGTCGTGGATGGTCGGCCAACAGGAGACATAAAATAATACATTGAGTCTTTTCTTATAAACTACCTATTGACTATTGTCTGCTGGAGTATGACCACTTTAGATTGAAAAAGAATTTTAAATGCCTACAAAACGGTATTTAATGAAAGAAAGCAAGCCATTCAGCTAGTGACCAGGCAGTCGATAGGATGAATATATACATATAAATCACACCATGTATGTACCAGTTTGTGAGATCACATTTGTGTCATGCTCAAACCAAGGCATGCCATTCGATAACCTTCAAACATTAATCAGACCGGCACACTACTCTAATGCGCCTGACGATACACTAGAGTTAGCGATATGGTATGGACAGATTTAGTGATTTCATACAGAATTGGCGATAAGATACAGACTCTTGCAATGCGATACAAAGTTAGTTTTACGACACAGACTTTAGCGATAGGCTACAGAAATGTCTACAGCGTTCAACGGAAAAAAGACGTGTAACTGTTAAAAAGACCGTTATACGACACTTGCACCGTCCAACATATATAGACCGTTATACGATATTTGCGCCGTCCAACATAGATATAGACAGTTATACGACACGTGTACCGTCCAACAGATATAGACCGTTATACGACACTTGTACCGTCCAACATATATAGACCGTTATACGATATTTGCACCGTCCAACATAGATATAGACAGTTATACGACACGTGTACCGTCCAACATATATAGACAGTTATACGACACTTGTACCGTCCAACATAGATATAGACAGTTATACGACACTTGTATCGTCCAACAGATATAGACCGTTATACGACACTTGTACCGTCCAACATATATAGACAGTTATACGACACTTGTACCATCCAACATAGATATAGACAGTTATACGACACTTGTATCGTCCAACAGATATAGACAATTATACGATACTTGTACCGTCCAAGAGATATAGACAGTTTTACGACACTTGTACCGTCCAACAGATATAGACAGTTTTACGACACTTGTACCGTCCAACAGATATAGACAGTTTTACGACACGTGTACCGTCCAACATATATAGACAGTTATACGACACGTGTACCGTCCAACAGATAAAGACCGTTATACGACACTTGTACCGTCCAACAGATATAGATAGTTATGCGACACTTGTACCGTCCAACAGATATAGACAGTTTTACGACACTTGTACCGTCCAACAGATATAGACAGTTTTACGACACTTGTACCGTCCAACAGATATAGACCGTTATACGACACTTGCACCGTCCAACAGATATAGACAGTTATACGACACGTGTACCGTCCAACAGATATAGACCGTTATACGTCACTTGTACCGTCCAACAGATATAGACAATTATGCGACACTTGTACCGTTAAAGAGATATAGACCGTTATACGACACTTATACAATCCAAGAGATATATACCGTTATACGACACTTGTACCGTCCAACTGATAGGGACACTTGCACATTTTTATCACGATATAAAGTCGATCTTTTATCAACAGTTTTGATATGATGACTTGTTTATAAACGTCCACTGTGGTAAAATAAATCAAAAAGATTTCAATTTTCAGTTTGAACATTTTTAGTTTAAACTTTTTTTCTGTGGACGAGAGACTTGAAACGCTTTGATGTATATACATGTACCCTGAACTTACGTCTGTATATATGTATATATGTTAGCCTCATATTTAAAGTTTGATTATAGCTTTATATAAAAAGTTTGTTCTATCACGGTCGGATCCAATTGTCGTTGGCATTAATATTAGCGGCATTCCTATACTAAGTAGGTATAATCTTCCCCTACTGGACCGATCTTTAGTACTAGGTGTCCGGTATATGTGGTGGATATTACCCTCGGTCCTAGGAACGGGTGTATCATACCTTTTTTACATATCATTATTGCAGTCAGATTGTTTTTATTGATAAATGAATAGATATATTTGGGAGTATAAATTCACTAACAGCGTATTTATATACACAATATGTTTGTCTTAAAGTTGACAAATACACCTTTTAACTTTTAGTAGAATATGAATGGTCTGCCTTAACTGTATACATTTACCTACAACATGTAGGTACCTGTATCTGTACATTTATACCGGACGCCTTGTATGCTCTAGCCTACTCTAAGTCTCTAGCTAGCGTTTTATAATTAGTCATAATAGTTGGATAGAATCTTAGCGCTGTCTTTTATACTCGGTATCTCAAAACTATACACCCGTGTATGTAAGTATACGGGGAAGCCTTCAGCACTGTACCAGTTAGTGTTTACCTGGTGAAACACCGGGAGGATACTGTCCTCTACATTTTAAAGGTATGTAAAGTTGATTTAATTAATATTTATATACTTTGATTAATTTAATTAGATTATATTTCCTTCCAGAATGTTCATTTAAAGCTTCAAGTTCTCAATTGTTCCTTTTCAATCTAAACAAACAGTGATTCAAAGCAATGTTTATGAAGCCAGTGTTTATTTTTTTTAAATCTTAACTTTATTCAAAATGTTCGTATAATAATCTCCTTGTTTCGTCTATCTGTATTATCAATTGTGTACGTACATAGGTATTTGTACAACCACTGATAAATACAACAAAAAATCTATCAGTAAATTATTTATACATTAAGCTTTAAAATCGTCAACGAGATCGATAGGTTATCTAGATTAGAATATCATGGCTCTCCGTCAATTCACATGTAAAAATTTAAAACGGTTTTTGTCAGGTAAATTTAAAATCATTTTACCGGTGGCACATTCTAAGTTCTAAAGAATACATAGGTTTAGGTTTAGAATTGACGTAATATGATATTAATCATAAGACTGGTGCTTTACGTTACATGAACCGTATTTGCGCAACAGGAACTTGAGAATCTATCACAGGTTGTTTGGGGCTATCCTGGTGGTGCGTTGTTGGATGTGTTATTGGTACATATGTACTAGGTGTGGAGCTATCCTGGTGGTGTGTTGTAGGATGTGTTATTGGTACATGTGTACTAGGTGTGGAGCTATCCTGGTGGTGTTTTGTAGGATGTGTTATTGGTACATATGTACTAGGGGTGGAGCTATCCTGGTGGTGTGTTGTAGGATGTGTTATTGGTACATATGTACAAGGTGTGGAGCTATCATGGTCGTGTGTTGTAGGATGTGTTATTGGTACATATGTACTAGGTGTGGAGCTATCCTGGTGGTGTGTTGTAGGATGTGTTGTTAGTACATATGTACTAGGTGTGGAGCTATCCTGGTGGGGTGTTGTAGGATGTGTTATTGGTACATATGTACAAGGTGTGGACCTATCATGGTCGTGTGTTGTAGGATGTGTTATTGGTTCATATGTACAAGGTGTGGAGCTATCATGGTCGTGTGTCGTAGGATGTGTTATTGGTACATATGTACTAGGGGTGGAGCTATCCTGGTGGTGTGTTGTAGGATGTGTTACTGGTACATATGTACTAGGTGTGGAGCTATCCGGGTGGTGTGTTGTAGGATGTTTTGTTAGTACATATGTACTAGGTGTGGAGCTATCCTGGTGGTGTGTTGTAGGAGGTGTTATTGGTACATATGTACTAGGTGTTGAGATAACCTGGTGGTGTGTTGTAGGGTGTGTTATCGGTACATATGTACTAGGTGTGAAGCTATCCTGGTGGTGTGTTGTAGGATGTGTTACTGGTAGATATGTACTAGGTGTGGAGCTATCCGGGTGGAGTGTTGTAGGATGTTTTGTTAGTACATATGTACTAGGTCTGGAGCTATCCTGGTGGTGTGTTGTAGGAGGTGTTATTGGTACATATGTACTAGGTGTTGAGATATCCTGGTGGTGTGTTGTAGGGTGTGTTATCGGTACATATGTACTAGGTGTGAAGCTATCCTGGTGGTGTGTTGTAGGATGTGTTATTGGTACATATGCACTAGGTGTTGAGATATCCTGGTGGTGTGTTGTAGGATGTGTTATTGGTACAGATGTACTAGGTTAGGAGCTATCCTGGTGGTGGGTTGTAGGATGTGTTATGGGTACATATGTACTAGGTGTGGAGCTATCCTGGTGATGTGTTGTAGGATGGGTTATTGGTACATATGTACTAGGTGTAGAGCTATCCTGGTGGTGTGTTGTAGGATGTGTTATTGGTTCATATGTACTAGGTGTGGAGCTATCCTGGTGGAGTGTTGTAGAATGTGTTATTGGTACAGATGTACTAGGTGAGGAGCTATCCTGGTGGTGTGTTGTAGGATGTGATATTGGTACATATGTACTAGGTGTGGAGCTATCCTGGTGATGTGTTGTAGGATGTGTTATTGGTACATATGAACTAGGTGTTGAGATATCCTGGTGGTGTGTTGTAGGGTGTGTTATCGGTACATATGTACTAGGTGTGGAGCTATCCTGGTGATGTGTTGTAGGATGTGTTATTGGTACATATGAACTAGGTGTGGAGCTATCCTGGTGGTGTGTTTTAGGATGTGTTATTGGTACATATGTACTAGGGGTGGAGCTATCCTGGTGGTGTGTTGTAGAATGTGTTATTGGTACAGATGTACTAGGTTAGGAGCTATCCTGGTGGTGTGTTGTAGGATGTGTTATTGGTACATATGTACTAGGTGTGGAGCTATCCTGGTGGTGTGTTGTAGGATGTGTTATTGGTACATATGTACTAGGTGTGGAGCTATCCTGGTGGTGTGTTGTAGGATGTGTTATTGGTACATATGTACTAGGTGTGGAGCTATCCTGGTGGTGTGTTGTAGGATGTGTTATTGGTACATATGTACTAGGTGTGGAGCTATCCTGGTGGTGTGTTGTAGGATGTGTTATTGGTACATATGTACTAGGTGTGGAGCTATCCTGGTGGTGTGTTGTAGGATGTGTTATTGGTACATATGTACTAGGTGTGGAGCTATCCTGGTGGTGTGTTGTAGGATGTGTTATTGGTACATATGTACTAGGTGTGGAGCTATCCTGGTGGTGTGTTGTAGGATGTGTTATTGGTACATATGTACTAGGTGTGGAGCTATCCTGGTGGTGTGTTGTAGGATGTGTTATTGGTACATATGTACTAGGTGTGGAGCTATCCTGGTGGTGTGTTGTAGGATGTGTTATTGGTACATATGTACTAGGTGTGGAGCTATCCTGGTGGTGTGTTGTAGGATGTGTTATTGGTACATATGTACTAGGTATGGAGCTATCCTGGTGATGTGTTGTATGATGTGTTATTGGTACATTTGTACTAGGTGTGGAGCTATTCTGGTGGTGTGTTGTAGGATGTGTTATTGGTACATATGTACTAGGTATGGAGCTATCCTGGTGATGTGTTGTATGATGTGTTATTGGTACATATGTACTAGGTGTGGAGCTATCCTGGTGGTGTGTTGTAGGATGTGTTATTGGTACATATGTTCTAGGTGTGGAGCTATCCTGGTGGTGTGTTGTAGGATGTGTTATTGGTACATATGTACTAGGTGTGGAGCTAGACCAACAACACTTGGTACATCATCATTTGGGAGTTTTTTGGTCGAGTCTTGATCTAAACCCATAACAATGTATATACTCTCTACAAATCAAGTCCCGACATAAAATGTATAACCGATTCTCATGTATGTAACACTGGTAAATAATACTGGTATATATTACTGGTACATAATACTTGTATATAAGTATATATAATAATTAAGTTCTGGAAACATGATATAATGAATAATAAATCAATTTTACCCGTGAACCCGAGTATTTCCCTGACCTGAAATATCTATTTCCACGTCTTAAAACAATCAATAAAGGTCGTATCGACACAATAAATTATGAATTGCTCGGAACGAAATTTACATCATTATTGACATTAATTATACATCGGCTGTGTCGTACGGTAACATATAGCACAGTCACTAGGGAACTCACTGGTGAGGTAACAGAAGAACACCTACAAGTGTTTTAGTCCTGGTTAGTTTTCAAATTGATACGAACTTCCAAACGTGTATTATCAGAATAATACGTTTTAAAGGTTCCCTTGATATGTTCAATCTTGTGTATTTATAAGGAACGGTAACAAAACGTAAACCACAAATTACACTTAAAGTGTAACATTACTGTTTGATCAATCTATATTATAGTATATATGTATAACACGGTCAGCGAAATGTAACAGAGACCCAGAAATGGATCTATTGGCTTGTATATAACGGTAACCGGAAGTTAGAGACCCAGGAACGGGTCACTGTAACTCAGGCGCACTCTCCATTATTATTGTAATGCTGTTCCTGCAGAAAATGAGCAAATCAATATAAAAACTGTAAGTCGTACTCGACTTAAGGCTGAGTCTGTGATAGAACGGATACCACAGCAACGAATGTCCATCACAGTCCTTACACTACCACGTCTAACGTCACTGTCCTTACACTACCACGTCTAACATCACAGTCCTTACACTACCACGTCTACCATCAGAGTCCTTACACTACCACGTCTAACATCACTGTCCTTACACTACCACGTCTAACATCGCAGTCCTTACACTACCACGTCTAACGTCACAGTCCTTACACTACCACGTCTAACATCACTGTCCTTACACTACCACGTCTAACATCGCAGTCCTTACACTACCACGTCTAACGTCACTGTCCTTACACTACCACGTCTAACATCACAGTCCTTACACTACCACGTCTAACATCACAGTCCTTACACTACCACGTCTAACATCACAGTCCTTACACTACCACGTCTAACATCACAGTCCTTACACTACCACGTCTAACATCACAGTCCTTACACTACCACGTCTAACATCACAGTCCTTACACTACCACGTCTAACATCACAGTCCTTACACTACCACGTCTAACATCACAGTCCTTACACTACCACGTCTAACATCACAGTCCTTACACTACCACGTCTAACATCACAGTCCTTACACTACCACGTCTAACATCACAGTCCTTACACTACCACGTCTAACATCACAGTCCTTACACTACCACGTCTAACATCACAGTCCTTACACTACCACGTCTAACATCACAGTCCTTACACTACCACGTCTAACATCACAGTCCTTACACTACCACGTCTAACATCACAGTCCTTACACTACCACGTCTAACATCACAGTCCTTACACTACCACGTCTAACATCACAGTCCTTACACTACCACGTCTAACATCACAGTCCTTACACTACCACGTCTAACATCACAGTCCTTACACTACCACGTCTAACATCACAGTCCTTACACTACCACGTCTAACATCACAGTCCTTACACTACCACGTCTAACATCACAGTCCTTACACTACCACGTCTAACATCACAGTCCTTACACTACCACGTCTAACATCACAGTCCTTACACTACCACGTCTAACATCACAGTCCTTACACTACCACGTCTAACATCACAGTCCTTACACTACCACGTCTAACATCACAGTCCTTACACTACCACGTCTAACATCACAGTCCTTACACTACCACGTCTAACATCGCAGTCCTTACACTACCACGTCTAACGTCACTGTCCTTACACTACCACGTCTAACATCACAGTCCTTACACTACCACGTCTAACATCACAGTCCTTACACTACCACGTCTAACATCGCAGTCCTTACACTACCACGTCTAACGTCACTGTCCTTACACTACCACGTCTAACATCACAGTCCTTACACTACCACGTCTAACATCACAGTCCTTACACTACCACGTCTAACATCACAGTCCTTACACTACCACGTCTAACATCACAGTCCTTACACTACCACGTCTAACATCACAGTCCTTACACTACCACGTCTAACATCACAGTCCTTACACTACCACGTCTAACGTCACAGTCCTTACACTACCACGTCTAACATCACTGTCCTTACACTACCACGTCTAACGTCACAGTCCTTACACTACCACGTCTAACGTCCCAGTCCTTACACTACCACGTCTAGCATTTCGGACTTTTTTTGTGTGTATTGCCATTTTTACCTGTTTATTGATTGATTTTACAGGTATTTTCGGCTAACAGATCTAACCAGGCCGACTTATTGATCGTAGACACCTGAGGAAGTGAGAATCGATTTATTCCTTTTGAAGTAGAAACATATTCCTGTGGATTTGTACGCTTAAGTTTACCTGGAATAACAAGTGTTGTTTTTGACTTACTTAAGATATAAAATCGTTCTTAAAGTACAGCATCACCATGGCAACAGGGATGGTTGGAAGTTACATGTTAACGACGCGGAAAGGGTAAGTAAATATTCTAGTAAAACAGTTATATATATATATATATATATATATGTATATAAGATTGCCTGTCTGAGCAAGGCTGGTCGATCTTTCTGATATATCATATCAGGTTTGATGTTAATTCTATGTTTGCATTTATAGTAAAACCCTCGATATGATGTCGCTCGTTTTAGTTGTCCTTACATTTCTCAAGAACTCTTTTTATTTTTTATAACAATTCCGTTTTACGCTTTCCTCGATTTATTGTCAACCCACTGTAAAACGCCAGAGTGTCCTGGACGTTTTAAGTTGTGACGGTATACCGAGTCATACGCGGGGTCACAGTGCCGAGGTTTAGTTGGGCTGCTATGAACTTATTATACATATGAAATACATTTAGACTTCAAAGAGGAATGGCGGAAGTTTTAGGACCAGGTAAAGGTTGGATTGTTTGGCCTTTGGTTCCAGTTCCCTGCCATGTTTGATAGATTTTATATTTGGGTTCTTTTTTCTAAACTCCAACAAATTGCACGATAAAGGTTTCATATTTGTTTCCTTTGAGATGTGAGAAACCATCATAGTGTATACAGAATAAAAGTTAGATGATGTTAATCTGTCCTGACGAATGTCACGCCAAAACGGATTCTCACCCTGTCCATTTGTTGCCAACGAAATTGCCTGACATTCCTCTTCACAAGATAACTTATGACAGCATGTACAATATACTAAGACTGAGGCCAAGTTCACGTTTGACTGAAACCTGCCTTTGTTTTTTGAGTCATCACATTCATATTTAATGTCCTAGTCTAAATGAGATAATTGATATATTTTTAACCATAAAACTGTTTCCTTGATATCTAAATGTGTTCAGTCTGTTACACATTATTGACAAATGTACATGACAATATTTATAATCAGTGCTTTATATTATTTATCACTAATTAAAATAGTTCTCATAGCTAACTAATACATTTGTAGACGATTTATATATTTTATTGTCCATATTAGGGTATGACTCGCTATTTAGCATTTAGTTTCATTCAAAAAAATAAATAGAACATTAATATATACTAAGACAAATGAATTACATATAACAGACATTAAACATAGTGTATAACAATGTAAATACACATTATCTGAGGTTATTCTATCGTTATTTATCATTTAAGCAATTTCGAGGTTAACATTTAAACATATTGCGATAATGATTATTTTATATTGCTAAATCGTATTACAACAAATCGTTATTTAATAAAAATCGGCGACACCTAGTAACACGGAGATGATTTGAGATAGATATGTTTAAAACGAGTACAATTGCTAGAGTCCAACTGTAATCATTGCTCTCTGTACTGTGCACGCTAAGCCAGACGCGCCGTGAATCATTTACATAATTCACAAATAACTGAACATATGTCTGTATCTAATTAAACAATTGAATTCCTGTTTAAATCGTAGTTATGGGTTATCTCGTGTTCGGTTACCTGTGTGTACCTGTATTAATTACAGGTAACAATAGGTATTGAAAGCTTATACAGCGACCTGAGTTTTCAGTATTTTTATCAAGATCAGCTATTATGTAGGAGACAAAACACGCCGTATCAAGTTAGCGCTGTACTGGGCATTTTCTACCTGTTAAATGGATGGATTAACTCCCACATGGAGATATACTAATTTAAGTCTTACAGTAAACATCGATTCCTTTAGCGTACCAAACAAATTTCAGAACTGTCATTTCGATTCTTTGTTCCTTGTGTTTTCAGAGAGAAAACATGAAATATTTTTTTAACAAAAGTACAGCATAACACATATCATATCGGGTCAGGATTCGTATAATGTATAAAGAGGCTCACCAACGAATCGTGTTTGGTTGTCATGTTTATCTGACTCGAGTCGTGGTTTGTTATCATGTTTACCTGACTCGAGTCGTGAATGGTTGTCATGTTTACCTGACTCGAGTCGTGGTTGGTTGTCATGTTTACCTGACTCGAGTCGTGGTTTGTTATCCTGTTTATCTGACTCAAGTCGTGGTTTGTTATCCTGTTTACCAGACTCAAGTCGTGGGTTGTTATCCTGTTTACCTGACTCGAGTCGTGGGTTGTTATCCTGTTTACCTGACTCGAGTCGTGGTTGGTTGTCATGTTTACCTGCCTCGAGTCGTGGTTTGTTATCCTGTTTATCTGACTCGAGTCGTGGTTTGTTATTTTGTTTACCTGACTCAAGTCGTGGTTTGTTATCCTGTTTACCTGACTCGAGTCGTGGTTGGTTGTCATGTTTACCTGACTCAAGTCGTGGTTTGTTATCCTGTTTGCCTGACTCAAGTCGTGGTTTGTTATCCTGTTTGCCTGACTCGAGTCGTGGTTTGTTATCCTGTTTACCTGACTCGAGTCGTGGTGTGTTATCGTGTTTACCTGACTCGAGTCGTGGGTTGTTATCCTGTTTACCTGACTCGAGTCGTGGTTGGTTGTCATGTTTACGTGACTAGAGTCGTGGGTTGTTATCATGTTTACGTGACTCGAGTCGTGAATGGTTGTCATGTTTACCTGACTCAAGTCGTGGGTTGTTATCCTGTTTACCTGACTCGAGTCGGGGTTTGTTATCCTGTTTATCTGACTCGAGTCGTGGTTGGTTGTCATGTTTATTATACTCGAGTCGGGGTTTGTTATCATGTTTACCTGACTCGAGTCGTGGTTTGTTATCATGTTTACCTGACTCGGGTCGTGGTTGGTTGTCATGTTTACCTGACTCAAGTCGTGGTTTGTTATCCTGTTTGCCTGACTCGAGTCGTGGTTTGTTATCCTGTTTATCTGACTCGAGTCGTGGTTGGTTGTCATGTTTACCTGCCTCGAGTCGTGGTTTGTTATCGTGTTTACCTGACTCGAGTCGTGGGTTGTTATCCTGTTTACCTGACTCGAGTCGTGGTTGGTTATCCTGTTTATCTGACTCGAGTCGTGGTTTGTTATTTTGTTTACCTGACTCAAGTCGTGGTTTGTTATTCTGTTTACCTGACTCGAGCCGTGGTTTGTTATCCTGTTTATCTGACTCGAGTCGTGGTTGGTTGTCATGTTTACGTGACTAGAGTCGTGGTTTGTTATCATGTTTACGTGACTCGAGTCGTGAATGGTTGTCATGTTTACCTGACTCAAGTCGTGGTTGGTTGTCATGTTTACGTGACTCGAATCGTGGTTGGTTATCATGTTTTATTTCTTTATTTGGATCGAATGCAACCTTGTAAAATCGCCATTAGACGGTGTTAAAATATTTATGTGATGTACTAATTTTATCATGTTCTGTTCCGGCGGGAAAAGTCCCGTTTTAGTGTTGTGTGTGGATTTTCAGCGCCTGAGCCGTTACTGCACCAGATAGCATGGGAACATCTCCCATCGGAAATATCCATAAACATTTTTGACTGGAGTGGAGCACTAAAATAGACTGGTAGACTGAAGAGTGCTAATGCATGATTGTACCTTAATTTGTATAAAAGAGGGGAGGGCTGATTGTACTTTAATTTACGGACAGCCGACTGATGTTGTTAGTGGGATCCCTACCGATACAAAAATGGTGATCTAAATCATTGTGAAATGTGACGAAATTGTTTATCTGGAATTTTCCGAATTCTTAGTATAAAACTGGAACAAAATATTAATAGGGTCAAACCGTAATATTTTAAAGGACAAGGAGAGGATATCTTAATACTTAATTATCAAGGACTTAGTGGAGGTTAAGATATACTGATCAACGATAATCACAGTTTTAGCACGGACTACACACAACATTGATGTAACATCTTAGTAGTCTAGTTCTATTTTGACCAATAGATATATGGAACAGAAGCGTACTACAACCTGAGCTATATATCTGTAATCCACTTGTGACGGTATTAACGGGTCGGCTACCCCTGGGGATTAATTCGACAGGTTAATATAGGCCATTCGTAACAGTAATAAATATGATTTGAAAGTACGTGTGCTGTATAATCCCCTTAAAACGTATACATATAATAATAATACCGTAATAATAAGCACAGCACTGGAGTAAAAGTGTAAATATCACACCCTGTTTAACACCCAGACATTTCCCAAACAATACCTAATACGGTAGCGAGGTTATGTGGCCTGAAATAAAATACTGTGTGTCTCTCATTTCCATACCAACGCCTACTTACAATTAGCGACATTTACCATTGTAAATCTTTTTTTTTTTATTTCTGATGTAATTGTGAAAGAATCATGCTTGAACAATTGTTCCTCTCCTCCTCCTCCTTCTCCTCTTGTATTCACATTTGCTTCGGATAAGTTAGTATAAATTGCAGTAAGTTTCCTCCAACACGAACAGGTTAGTGTCTATGTGGGACGTTTCGATGAATAGTACAATACGTAGCCTGTCACATTAATCAGACAAATGACCAATGAAACGTATGTCGTCAAGGTGTTAAATCTATACGAGATGGAAATAAATAATCGACGTCGATGGTGCTACGTCATATCCTCAGGATGGTTTCAGATATTCCTTTTATACAGTTTGTATACTGGATTACCACCTGACCTTCCATTTTGTGTTCTTATCCTTGGCTTTTTCCTGTTCTTTGCTTTACCTTGACACTGGTGTGTTGGCCCGTTTTAGGTCCCGTTCTGTTCCATCTATGTACCCACTGTGTCTTTGTAATTGTTATACATTCTTTAGACCGGTTACGATTGAATGTACTCTATAGAACTGTACACAAGAAACTTCTATCTATATATAAATATTGACTTGATTGTTCAGAAAAGATATAAAAGTGGTGTACACATAATACTGTCGTATTATTGAAAAATAACAATATCGAGATTTGTTAAGGAAAACATACAATATAAAATTCTACTTCAAGTATACATCACAAACTACGTCATACAACAATACACATGATATGTGTACGTCATTTCGGTATCGGCTCCGAGGGGAAATACAATATATTGCCAGTGGATATTATGATAGCAATACTTCAAATGAACGCTCGGCGACCAGCTATTCTATTGAAAGGATTCGGTAAGAAAGTAACATGTTTTAAAATGGACATTTTTCGTGAATTAATTCATTAAACGTTAACGGTGGTTGGAATGTAACAGATATAAACAGAATTACAGAACACACAGATATATGTTAGGCCGGAACAAACCAGAGGTCACTCAGACACATCCTCTTTATTCTTTGTTTTGAAATTTGTTAAATGTCAAAAAATAGGAAATAAAACAATGTTTAAACTAGACACATGTAATTGTGTAACAAGAGGTCATATACGTACAACACTCATTGACTCGACACGTACAGCGACATGACAGAAGACTGATACATAAAATCTAAGACGGATTTTTTCTGTGTCCTTCTAAGAATCTACTTACATGTTCCTTTCGTCGTTCGATGTGATCTTAGGTCTAAAACAAACAAAAAATGCACACATGAAAATTGAACGACATTTTTATTTCAATTCCCTGCTGGTATGAGCGTAAATCGGTTACATACATATTCCATGAAGCCCGCTTGTAAATATGTATGTAAATATATATGTAAATATATATGTAAATATGTATGTAAATATATATGTAAATATGTATGTAAATATATATGTAACCGATTTGAATTCATACCGACATGAACATTGAAAAATGTCGTTCAATCAATGCCGTTTAATCCTTATATTTACATTCTAAATTTTGAATTAGTATTGACCTAAAGACATATCTACCCCTATATTTTCGATATTGACCTAAAGACATATCTACTCCTTAATTTTCTATATTGACCTAAAGACATTTCTGCCCCTATATTTTCGATATTGAAGTGGCAGTGTCGTCAGTACAAACGGAATCCCTGAAACAGCCCATCGTCTCTAAAATGTTTGCTTCTAACGGTTGTCTCGTGTTTATTGAGGCGGCGCAAGAAACTTAAAAATGATGTTGATCCAATTGCGTTCATAGGACTATGAATGCAATTTCTAATGGTTATGCTTATAGCGGAACTTGCAGTGGAAAAGTAAATATATCTGGTGCTTATCTCTCGTTGACTCACTTTATGTGATAGTGCATCTTGCGCAAGAATAGGTCCTCTACATCAGCGTTCCTTGTCCGCGATGCTCTCAGCTAAATTGCTACCTTCGGCTGTCTTTAGCCGAGAGGACTATTGGTTTTATATAATAGCTATATTTTCAATTATAGTATATCAGTTATATTTTCTTGTAATATGATGTATATGTACATGTAACTGTTCTGTTTCACTGTGTCGTGATAAAGGAGCGGATCGCTCCGAAAATTTGACAACCTAAACTTGTCCACACTGTTGGAATTACTTCTTTGCCCCATATATATATAAACGAACAGTATACACAATGCACGAGGACACTGGGTGATACAATAAATACACATCTTAGTGTATTGACCATGGCAGTCTTAGGTCTTAAGTGTCAAGAAGCAGTATCTTTGTTAACCTTGAAATTATAATAAAATAAAAACATTGATCTACACATAAACAATCCAGTCAAAGTAACAAGAAAAACATGAAAAAATTCAAAATAATAAAATATAACTTAATTCCACCC